>NW_021963186.1:0-153935 GCF_901765095.1 Microcaecilia unicolor | reverse complement strand
TAGCATCTTAGTGCCACAGGCAGACTTCGCTTTCGCACCCAACTACAAACAATAGCTTTTTGAAAAGGTATGAGAAGAAGCCCATGTGGCCGAGTGACAGATTTCTTCCAATAAAATAGCTTGAGATTCCATAAAGGATGTAAAGTTATCAATAGAAATCAAACAAAATAAAACATGGAAAAGAAAATAAGATGATACCTTTTTTATTGGACATAACTTAATACATTTCTTGCTTATTTCCGATCTGAGGAAGAAGGGCAACCTTCGAAAGCTAATCAAGAAATGTATTAAGTTATGTCCAATAAAAAAGGTATCATCTTATTTTCTTTTCCATGTTTTATTTTGTTTGATTTCTATAGATTCTACATGGAATGTTGCTATTCCACTAGCAACATTCCATGTAGAAGTCGGCCCTTGTAGATCACCAATTTGGCCGCGCAGGCTTCTGCTTCTGTGAGTCTGACGTCCTGCACGTACGTGCAGGACGTCAGACTCACAGAAACAGAAGCCTGCGCATCCTTCTACATGGAATGTTGCTAGTGGAATAGCAACATTCCATGTAGAATCTCCAATAGTAGCAACATTCCATGTAGAATCTCCAATGGTATCTATTTTACTGTCATAGTAATGCTTGAATGTTTTCACTTATATGCACTGTCAGCTAGCACATTTGCTTATTTCCGATCTGAGGAAGAAGGGCAACCTTCGAAAGCTAATCAAGAAATGTATTAAGTTATGTCCAATAAAAAAGGTATCATCTTATTTTCTTTTCCATGTTTTATTTTGTTTGATTTCTATTGATAACCTTAAGAGTGGACTAACACGGCTACCACACTCCTCTATAAAGGATGTAGAAAGAGAGCACGTAGAATAGGCCTTAACATTCAACAGAGTAGCCTTTCCAGCAAGCAAATGCACTACGGAAATAATGTCCTTCAGCCAGCATGCTACCGTAGGTTTAGAAGCATGCAGGTCTTTCCTAGGGCCTGATAACAGGACAAAGAGATGATTCGAATGCTGGAAATCATTGGTAGCCTTCAGATAGCGCAAAAGAGACTGATGCACATCCAGAAGATGTAGGGAGGCGTAGCCTGCACCATAATCCTCCCTATGAAAGAATGGGAGGAAAATCGTTTGATTGAGGTGAAAAGAAGAAATCATTTTCGGAAGACAGGAAGGAACTTTGAGTACAGACACACTTGTCTGAGAAATCTGCAGAAAGGGGTCTCTCTTCTAGCCAAGGAAACAGCTACCAGGAAAACAGTTTTCAATGTTGGTTCTTTGACAGTAGCCTGAGACATACGTTCAAAGGGGTTCTCTACACAGCTTTGAGCACCACATTAAGATCCCATGCAGGACAAGGTCTGCGCAGAGGGAGACAGAGATGAGTCACACTCCTCGTAGAAAATGTACCATGTCAGGATGAACTGCCATCCAAGAGCATTGCACATGCCCCCTGTAACAAGCTAAGGCCACTACCTGAACTTTCAAAGACTTCAGGGCTAAACACTGCTTTAAACCATTCTGAAGAAAGGACAGGATGTCCGGCAATGAAGTCTGTAGGGGGGAAACGCCTCGTTGCTTCAACAAAGTCTCAAATTCTGTTCAGGAAGACATACCATAATGACCCATCATCAGTCACCTATAATCTAAACTCTATTAGAACCAGATAAAATTGAACTCTCTTCTTCTGATTGCTTTAATTAACCTGTCACCAATGTACATTAATGTTTTACCCCCTATCTCTTATACCGATATGAACTGTTTATCTAATTTACTTTATACTGTACTTTAACATTTATGAACTTTAATTATTATTATTAGCATTTGTATAGCGCTACCAGATGCACGCAGCGCTGAACACCTGACACAGAGAGACAGTCCCTGCTCAATAGAGCTTACAATCTAAAGTAATACAGACAGACAAGACAATAAGGGCAAGTACTGGGTGAGAAGGAACAAGGGGAGGCAAATGAGTAGTGGTTAGGAGCCAAAAGCAGCAGTGAAAAGGTGGGTTTCAGCATAGATTTGAAAATAGGTAGAGATGGAGCTAGACGTACAGGCTCAGGAAGTTTATTCCAGGCATAAGGTGCCGTGAGAGAAAAGGAACGAAGCCTTTGTATTTCTCATGCCGGAAATGGCGATTGCCATTACGACATAATGTAAGCCACATTGAGCCTGCAAAAAGTTGGGAAAATGTGGGATATAAATGCAACAAATAAATAAATAAAATCTCTTTTGAGCCTGTAGCAAGGTGGCTACGACGTCCTCCGCATATCCTTTTTTCCAGAGCCGAGCCCTTTCAAGAACCAGGCTTTAAGCAGGGCGGGCAGAATGCGGTAAGCAGGGTATGCATGGCAAGGGGGTGCCAACATTGGAGAGGCACCAAAACTGCCATGCTCTCCCTAGACTTACCTCGAAGGCCGAGCCCGCCCTGGTGGTGTAGTGGACTCTGTGGCTATGGGGGCAGGAAAGAATCACACTCTTTCCTGCCCACTGCTGCTACTCTGTCTCTGCTTTGCTCTTCTGAACCGCGGGCTGATATTTAGCCCAAATCCGTAAAAAATGTCTTATATGAGTCCCAACTGAATATCAGCAGGACCTGGATAAGTCCCGGCAGCCAGCACATATCTGGTCAGACCTGGAAAGGACATGGCCTGGCACTGAATATGTGGGTTTAACTCATCCAGCGATGGTCAAAGCTTAAAAAAACACTGACCACCACTGGCTGAATACTGACCAGGTAGAAAACTCAACCAACACTTTAAACTCGAGAGTATTAATTTCCCAGGTATCACACTGTCCTCTCCAATTGATTTAAAGAAATATAGGTATGAAGGAAATTTTGAAAATCCCAAAGGAGGCATTTCCTCCTATTACTAAAATCTTTTTACCCACCTGGAAGATCTCTAAGGTGGTTGGAAAGAATGTAGTAGACCTCACTGTGGATATTTTGGACTCATCTGGTTTTCTTGGCAGTTCTGGGACTGGTGAGACTAAGCGAGCATGTTTTCCTTTCCCTCAAGACAGTTACTCTCTTTTACAGGAATGGGCATGTTTTATTTATGGGTTCAGGAATAAGGATATTTCCTGACGTGTCACAAGAAGCAAGCTAGGAGGACGAAATTCCTTGCTCTTCATCTAGAGGCTTCATGTATGACCTGATTTCCTTGTAAATGCACAGGACTCTGGTGTATGATAGGGTTAAATATGTCTTTTGTGAACCCTCTCAATTGTTTTTTTTTTCTCGATAATAAGAAGGTACAGCTGTTATATTAGTATATTATTGTCCTTAGGCGACAGTTGGTTGCAGAATTAATGGGAAGACACTAATATCCTTATTTCTTGATAGAATCCCCATTAGTGGTTGTAAATTAAAATAAAATCAGAGAAAATGTCTTCACTCAACGTCTAAGTAAACTCTGGAATTCATCGACAGAGAATGTGGTAAAAGTAGTTAGCTTAGCAGGGTTTAAAAAAAATAAGTGGACACGTTCCTAAAAGAAAAGTCAGTAAGCCATTACGAAGATGGACTTGGGAAAAGCCACTGTTTGTTTCTAAGATAAGCAGCATAAAATCTGTTTTACACTTTTGGGGATCTTGCCAGGTACTTGGACCTATATTGGCCACTGTTGGAAACAGGATACTGGGCTTGATGGACCTTTGGACTATCCCAGTATGGTTATTCTTATGTTCCCGGAGCTGAGCTGGATCCCTGCTGCACCCTACCCCCCTTATAACTGATATATTACCTGCACAATGGAGGGGGGGGGGGTTGATGGGAGTGGGGATGAAAGAGAAAATTCATTGATGGGAAGATTGGTGGTTGTCTATTGTATTGGCATATATTCACGATGAAATGTTACACCTATGTTACTGATCTTTATGGCAATAAAAAGATTTAAACATAACTTGATATATTATAGGGATAAATTACTTTTAGTTTTCTTTTCACTTTGTTTTCCATATTTCTCTGTGTGTGTGTGCGTGTTTTTATATTTATACTTTTTCTTATTTATTTGTTGCATTTGTACCCCACATTTTCCCACCTATTTGCAGGCTCAATGTGGCTTACATAGTACCGTGAGGTGTTAGCCACCTCTGCTGATGAAACAAATACAGAGTGATGGAAATGAAAACGGTAACAGAATTCAAACACGCGTGGGATAAACATAAAGGAATCCTGTTCAGAAGGAATGGATCCTAAGGAGCTTAGCCGAGATTGGGTGGCAGAGCCGGTGGCGGGAGGCGGGGATAGTGCTGGGCAGACTTATACGGTCTGTGCCAGAGCCGGTGGTGGGAGGCGGGGCTGGTGGTTGGGAGGTGGGGATAATGCTGGGCAGACTTACACGGTCTGTGTCCTGAAAATGGCAGATACAAATCAAGGTAAGGTATACACAAGAAGTAGCACATATGAGTTTATCTTGTTGGGCAGACTGGATGGACCATGCAGGTCTTTTTCTGCCGTCATCTACTATGTTACAGAACATTAGAGAAACAAGAGAAGAAGAGTGATATATTGTTCATTGCAGGTTATGGCTTCCTTGTGTATTAAGTTGTACTTAACCAAAATGTAAATGAAAAAAAAAAGCCACATTATTATCACATGCAATATCTCTTTCTTATGGCACCTGCATCACACCAAAGGCAATCAAAGAACAAGTTTCCAGCGACCCTTGTAATCGCTTGCCTGTTTTTTGTCTGCCTGTTTGCCTTATCCCTCACGAATATTTACTTTTCCTTCAGTGTGACTAGCTAAGGAGGCTCTGGTTTGTACATTGTGTAAACGGGAGGGTGAATCTCTTTGAGCTTAAAACCGAACAGTGTTGAGCTCTTGTGAGATGCAGTTTTTATTTCATGTCAATCAACAACTCCATTACAACTCACTCACAACTTTAAAGCTGCAATCTAGAATTACACATTTTAAAACAGCTACAGCATTTAATATATCTGAACAAAGAGCACAGTTGATCAGGACGTGATAAGCAACGTTATGGACGTGCAAGTGTGTTTTTTTCTAGCAAAAAGGTGCCGGTATTCAAATGCCAGGCCATCCTTCAGGGGTGGGGTGATCATTGAGGGGCTCACCCCATAATAACCAGGCCCCCTGCAACCAGTCACAGAATCTATGACAAGGCAGAATTGGTGTGTAGAGCCCGGGGGCGTAGCTACGTGGGGCCACGGGGGCATGGGCCCCCACAGAATAAGCCCTGACCCCCTCTAAAATTGACCTCCCCCAGCCGCCGCCCCTGCCCCACCGCATCAGGTACCTTGTTTGCTGGCAGGGGTCCCCAAACCCCGTCAGCCAAAGAGTCTTCTTCAGCGTCGGTCGACTCCGGCGCCTTCGCTGTGTGATAATCTGTTTCTGACGCCTGACATCCTGCACGGGGCTACATACAGGACGTGCATGGGGCAGGACGTCAGGAGTTCGAAACAGATCATCATACAGTGAAGGCACCAGAGTCAACTGGTGCTGAAGAAGACTCTTCGGCTGGCGGGGGTTGGGGACCCCCACCAGCAAACAAGGTAACTGACGGCAGCAGCGGCAACGGGTTTTTGCGGTGGCGGGGATCCAAAGTGGCGGGGGGGGGGGGGTTGGCAGCAGAGGGAGGCAGCTAAACAGTGCCCCCCAACCTCGGGCTCTGGCCCCCCTCCCGCCGAGGTCTGGCTACGCCCCTGGTAGAACCTGAGCTCTTTCATTAAAACTTGGGGACTATGGGTCAATTTTAGCAGACAGTGGAAAAGGTGCTGGTACTCAGTACACCCAAGTACCCCCTCAAAAAAAGCCCTGTGGATGTGTATCCTGATAAGCAGCAGAACAACAACAACAACTAAAAAGCATTTAAAATGCACAGTCACTACAAACACTTCAGTGAGTTTAGTTCCTTTTGTTTTTGATGTATGGGAAGACTATCAGCGCTTCAACTAGGCCCTGTGCTGCCTGACCCCAGCCCGGGGATGCTGGGCTATGAGGAGTGCCAGAATAGTAAAACGGGGCTAGACGGTTTCCTAAAGGACAAGTCCATAAACCACTACTAAATGAACTTGGGAAAAATCCACAATTCCAGGAATAACATGTATAGAATGTTTGTACGTTTGGGAAGCTCGCCAGGTGCCCTTGGCCTGGATTGGCCGCTGTCGTGGACAGGATGCTGGGCTCGATGGACCTTTGGTCTTTTCCCAGTGTGGCATTACTTATGTACTTAGTACTAAAAATTGGTCCTGATATGCTGTCAGAGGTGGCCTATGGGACATTGTACAAAAACTCATTGCACAGTCTCATACAAACTACCCTAACTGTAAAGGGCTAAAATATAAATCCACATACACGACCAGTTTCTCATACATTTGCACACAGCTATGGAATGCACTACCGAACACCATAAAAACAACGCAAGACCTAACTATCTTCAGAAGGCTACTGAAAACTGATCTGTTCAAGAAGCCATACAATAAACATCCATCTTAAACACAAAATAATAAGACTTTACATGATCTAGACAAAACCGCAATCTTATCACTTGACTGATTAACCTCTTTGCTAGAAATGAACAATCACTAATACTTGAATCCTTATGTCGAATATGATCTCTTTAGTCGATGACCTAATGCATGTTACAATCCAAGGTATTACTTAGGAACCTTTATGCAATACCATAATGTATCCTTCTCTACCATGCATGTATGCACATGGTATGTATATATATATATATATATATATATACCATGATCTATTCCATGTATGTTACCATGTATGTATGCACCTTAACGCAATACCATTTGTAATTCTGTTAACTGGAAATGGCAGCCACCATTACGGCAAATGTAAGCCACATTGAGCCTGCAAATTGGTGGGAAAATGTGGGATACAAATGCTACAAATAAATAAATAAATATGTATAAGTCAATAGGGGCTGAAAAGCAGGGCCATGCGTGAAAAACACAGTTGTTCACTGACAGGGCCAACCTTGCCTGCCATTTACAACACACCGACCCAAATCTGAGTTGTAAGTTCTTTACTAAATAACGTTTCCAGGAATTTGCCTGACCCATGATTCAGTCCATGTTCAGACTGATATTTGCCAGAGCTGTCATATGGCAAAAATTCAAGCCTGGTTGTGAATAATGGTAAAGATCAGAGGACACAGAGGAAGCATGAAATCTAGTACAAGAGCTCAGGCCGTAAATAGGCGTGTGCTGGTTTCAATTTTACCGCAGGCCCTTTTCCCGGCCCATTGAAAACAAGCCCTTTTTCCCCAGATGCGGTAAAAACTGGCCCGGCGTACGGCACAAACATGCACCCACACTACCGCAGGCCACTTTTTGCCGCAGTTTAGTAAAAGGACCCCTTAACCCCTTCTGCTGTCTCACGTACAAACTTAAGGGGCAGTTCAATAACTGGGTGCCTCCGTTGGCTTGCGCTGCTGCAGCACTATAACAACATCTGGTGCCCAGATTCCATGATAGAATGCTCGTGTGACCCGCATCATAAATAGACACGCCCACTCACGCCAGACCAATGGCAGGTACAAGTAGGTGTGCCTAAGTGTGGCAAGCAATGCGCATAATTTTAGTTTTCTAAAAGTTGCATACATCGGAAGGGGACAAGCCCACGTTCCGCCCAAGTCTGTACACCCCTTCGAACTGTGTGGCTAAGCCCATACAGTATATCACTTAGGGTGGAATTCTTTATATGACGCCTAGAAAATCCGCTGTGCTATATTTAGGCACAGTATATAGAATACACTTAACTCAGCATGTAATTAAACTCTGGAATTCGTTGGCAGAGAATGTGGTAAAGGCGGTTAGCTTAGCGGAGTTTAAAAAAGGTTTGGGCGCCTTCCTAAAGGAAAAGTCCACAGACCGTTATTAAATGGATCTGGGGAAAATCCACTATTTCTGGGATAAGCAGTATAAAATGTTTTGTACTTTTTGGGATCTTGCCAGGTATTTGTGATCTGGATTGGCCACTTTTGGAAACAGGATGCTGGGCTTGATGGACCTTTGGTCTTTCCCAGTATGGCAATACTTATGTACTTATGGACCCAGCTCCTGGTTATTAGAGCCTTTGACGTACTCAAAATCATACTGGACACGGTTGCCTTATCTGTAGCCAGTAGCGTACCAAGGGCGGGGCGGTGGGCACGGTTCGCCCGGGTGCAGGCAGCAAAGGGGTGCACTGAGCAGTTGCATGGCTGTTGGCTCTTCCGGTCCCCTGCCCCAGAATAGGAAGATGATGTCAGAGGGATAGGAAACTGACAGCTGTGCGACTGCTCAGTGCACCCTATTGCTTGGAAGGAGGGAGGGAGGGCAGGAGGGGTGACACGCCTGGAGGAGTGGGGTGCTTCTCCCCGGGTGGCAACCAAGCTAGGTACATCACTGATCATAGCTCTTTGAGATCACTCTTGTCTCATCAGCACTAAAGCTCTTACGCTGATGTTTAGCGCAAGAATTGATTCAAAATCATTGACTCCTGGCTCAGGCATCTTGCCAAAACATGGTTGTATCGAATCACCTTTCCATTGTTCTTCCTAAGTCTGACAGAAGAACGGACTTCAAGTAATTTTTCACGTCCATTGGACTCTTTAGCTTTTTAGGTTGACCTCACTGCTTTTCTGTTTTGAGTTTCCCTATGAAGAATTTGCTCACAGGCCCTGCATAACTTTCGTGGATTTCCTAAATTTTTAGATTGACCAAAGGGGTCCCTTTACTAAGCAGCTGTTACGTGCTCAGCTCACATAAGAAATGCATTAACAGGGCTTCACCAGGTATGAGGAGGAAGACGGGATAAGATATTTAATTATTTATGACATTTATATCAAACATTATCCCAAATCCACTATTTCTGGGATAAGCAGTATAAAATGTTTTGTACATTTTTGGGATCTTGCCGGGTATTTGTGACCTGGATTGGCCACTGTTGGAAACAGGATACTGGGCTCGATGGACCTTTGGTCTTTCCCAGTATGGCAATACTTATGTACAATTCCCCCATCTAATCTCACCATCTCCGGCACTACAATCCCCATTTCTGAAAACCTGAAAATCCTTGGAGTGACACTAGACAGCCACCTCTCCCTCGACAATCACGCCACATCCACCACAAAGAAAATGTTCACAATGATGTGGATACTGAAACGTGTAAAACCTTATCTACCCCAGAAAACATTCCAGAATTGAGTGCAATCCACGGTACTTACCCATGCTGATTACTGCAACAGTATTTTCTTAGGCTGCAAAGCCTATATCCTAAAAAAACTTCAGACCGCCCAAAATACAGCAGCAAGACTCATCTTTGGCAGATCACGTTTTGCGAGTGCAACTCCTCTTCGTGCAAGACTGCACTGTCTCCCAATCAAAGACCATATCAATTTCAAAGCCCAGACTTTAATCCACAAGATAATACATGGAGAATTTCCGAACTATATGATAAATCTGGTCGACCTTCCAGCAAGAAACATGTTTGTATCCTCACGAAAGTACCTCAACCTGAACTACCCCAGCTGTAAAGGTCTCAAGTACAAAACTTATTATGGATCCAATTTCTCCTTCCTGGGCAGCCGTCTATGGAACGCTCTCCCTAGACCTATCCGAGCAATCCATGACCACCTACCATTCAGAAAAGCACTAAAAACCCATCTATTCAAACAAGCCTACCCAAAAGACCCAGATTAATCTCTTGAACCCATCTACCTTACATACAGTGGGGGAAATAAGTATTTGATCCCTTGCTGATTTTGTAAGTTTGCCCACTGACAAAGACATGAGCAGCCCATAATTGAAGGGTAGGTTATTGGTAACAGTGAGAGATAGCACATCACAAATTAAATCCGGAAAATCACATTGTGGAAAGTATATGAATTTATTTGCATTCTGCAGAGGGAAATAAGTATTTGATCCCCCACCAACCAGTAAGAGATCTGGCCCCTACAGACCAGGTAGATGCTCCAAATCAACTCGTTACCTGCATGACAGACAGCTGTCGGCAATGGTCACCTGTATGAAAGACACCTGTCCACAGACTCAGTGAATCAGTCAGACTCTAACCTCTACAAAATGGCCAAGAGCAAGGAGCTGTCTAAGGATGTCAGGGACAAGATCATACACCTGCACAAGGCTGGAATGGGCTACAAAACCATCAGTAAGACGCTGGGCGAGAAGGAGACAACTGTTGGTGCCATAGTAAGAAAATGGAAGAAGTACAAAATGACTGTCAATCGACAAAGATCTGGGGCTCCACGCAAAATCTCACCTCGTGGGGTATCCTTGATCATGAGGAAGGTTAGAAATCAGCCTACAACTACAAGGGGGGAACTTGTCAATGATCTCAAGGCAGCTGGGACCACTGTCACCACGAAAACCATTGGTAACACATTACGACATAACGGATTGCAATCCTGCAGTGCCCGCAAGGTCCCCCTGCTCCGGAAGGCACATGTGACGGCCCGTCTGAAGTTGCCAGTGAACACCTGGATGATGCCGAGAGTGATTGGGAGAAGGTGCTGTGGTCAGATGAGACAAAAATTGAGCTCTTTGGCATGAACTCAACTCGCCGTGTTTGGAGGAAGAGAAATGCTGCCTATGACCCAAAGAACACCGTCCCCACTGTCAAGCATGGAGGTGGAAATGTTATGTTTTGGGGGTGTTTCTCTGCTAAGGGCACAGGACTACTTCACCGCATCAATGGGAGAATGGATGGGGCCATGTACCGTACAATTCTGAGTGACAACCTCCTTCCCTCCGCCAGGGCCTTAAAAATGGGTCGTGGCTGGGTCTTCCAGCACGACAATGACCCAAAACATACAGCCAAGGCAACAAAGGAGTGGCTCAGGAAGAAGCACATTAGGGTCATGGAGTGGCCTAGCCAGTCACCAGACCTTAATCCCATTGAAAACTTATGGAGGGAGCTGAAGCTGCGAGTTGCCAAGCGACAGCCCAGAACTCTTAATGATTTAGAGATGATCTGCAAAGAGGAGTGGACCAAAATTCCTCCTGACATGTGTGCAAACCTCATCATCAACTACAGAAGACGTCTGACCGCTGTGCTTGCCAACAAGGGTTTTGCCACCAAGTATTAGGTCTTGTTTGCCAGAGGGATCAAATACTTATTTCCCTCTGCAGAATGCAAATAAATTCATATACTTTCCAAAATGTGATTTTCCGGATTTAATTTGTGATGTGCTATCTCTCACTGTTACCAATAACCTACCCTTCAATTATGGGCTGCTCATGTCTTAGTCAGTGGGCAAACTTACAAAATCAGCAAGGGATCAAATACTTATTTCCCCCACTGTATACAGAAGAGAAAACGACATTGACCCAGACTCTATCTCCCACCTTACCTTCCTCTCTATCACCTGTCTCTACCTACCCATCCATCATATTACTATGTTATACTTAATTTCCTACTTTACATAACAAAATTTTGTGTTACCTATTACTATGTAAGCCGCATCGTGCCTGCTTTTAGTGGGAAAGTGCTGGATACAAATGTAATAAATAAATAAATAAATAAAATACTTATATGTACTTATGAGTCTTGGGTTCAACGTGGCTTACATCAAATAATCAAAATAGCTGTGGAAAGGAACAGAGCAGTACTGGAGTAGTTAGTTAACTGTAAGTTCAAAAATGATATAAAGTTTACAGATGAAAAAGTTGTCTGCACTAAACAGCAAGAGAAAATGAATTATAACAATTAAAAAAGGGGGAGGGGGACAACAATAATAGTACAGTAAAAAATATACTATAATTATAAGCATAACACAATTAGAGTTGATGCAAGGATGGTAATTATATGTACAATAAAATTGAAGTAATCAAAAGTCGATCGAATTAGATACATTAGCTAGGAGTAGACAATTTGTTGAAATTAAACAGGAGATTGGTTTTCTGTTGACAAGAATTTATTAAGGAGATATGATTTCAAAGATTTGCGGCAGTGAGTTCCACCATTTCGTACCCAGGTAGGTAAGGTCTGTTGATAGGACAGATTTATAAGCAATTTCAATGTAAAATAATCTCTTGGTCCTGAAACTGCATTATGCAGGGGAAATTCT
This sequence comes from Microcaecilia unicolor, assembly GCF_901765095.1. Taxonomy (NCBI): domain Eukaryota; kingdom Metazoa; phylum Chordata; class Amphibia; order Gymnophiona; family Siphonopidae; genus Microcaecilia; species Microcaecilia unicolor. The sequence goes on along the minus strand of NW_021963186.1, from coordinate 141,876 downwards.
ATGAGTAGTTGCATGTAATTTGGTGCCATTCCATAAATTACACGATGAATAAAAGCACAAATCTTGAAGTAGACTCGGGCTCATTTTCGAAAGAGAAAAACGTCTAAAAAGTGTCATAAAGCAGCATTTGGACGTTTTTCACACAAAAATGTTGAAATCAGTATTTTCAAAACCTTCTTTACAAATGTTTTTCTATGTTTATCTGAAGTGCATTGAAATCTCAAGGGGGCACGTCAGGGGCGTGTTAAGGGTGGGTTCCTAAGACTTAGATGTTTTTCAGTGTGATGAGGCAGGTAAACATGACCCTAGACAGATGTAGCCAACCATAGAACTACCATACCCAGAATCCCTTGGGAGACTGAAAGAGAGGGGTGGACACAAAAACATGGACGGGATCTCAAACCCTAGCACGAATGGAAGCCACTCCAGGAACGGGAACCAGTTACTCCCGCTACCGGCAGAGGGAGCTGCATTCAAGAAGCTCAATTCCGTGGTTGCAGAATCATTAGATAATGCCTCCCAGCTGTGAGAAGGAGAGGGCGGATCCCCTGAAAGCTCTCAGGAGTGTGGGAGAGGAGAAAGTCTGTGGGGAGCTAACTAAACCTATGGAGTATGTGGAGCAGGAAAAGGACCTGCTTCCAGGACTTCCCTGTCTAGAACAGCAAGCCAGTATGGAAAATTCAAAAGCCAACCTTGCCACCATAGGCGGTCGGTGGCCCAACTGTTTGGGGAGGCTAAAGGGGGCGGGGTTAGGGGTGGGGCCAGGGGTGGATCTTAAATCCATAATTGTCTGATAACACACAGAAATAATAAATAAATAAAAATAAAAGTCACAATTAATACCTTTTATTAAATTTTGATATTAGATATGTATCATATGTCAAAGAATAAATTGGTTGCTCAAAGCATATTCTAACCACAGTCACTCAACTGCAAAACACTATGCACAACTTTGTGCAAAAACACACTCAGAACCTTACTGTACCATAAATATTACACTGGGCAGAACCTAATACACCAATATACCACCCATTCGGAAAATGCAGACTGTCAACAATATGAAACAAGGGATCATATCATCACAATTCTCATGTAGAGCCACAAAACACCCTAATTCATGTTCACATGTGTTAATCTTTGTGGTATGTCCTGTTAAAGAGATGGGTCTTCAGTAGTTTGCGAAAGTTGGTTACCCTATAAGATCTTGTTTTGAGGAATCCACTGAACTATTGCAGTACTGCGCCCCCGATTCCAAAATGATCCAATACATTTAGTAAAATATCATGATCCACCACATCGAAGGCACTAGACAGATCGAATTGTAAAATTAAAATCCTTTTTCCCAAACTAACTACCTTCTTATATGGAATTACAAGGTCTTTCTTTAAACTTAGGCACAGAGTTGTTTCCAGGGGTCCTTTTTTTTTTTTTTTTTCATTTGACACCGGAGAAGGGCATTGGTAGGGTACTAAAGGAATGCTTATGGATTTGTGGCTTTTTGTAATTGTAACTAGGGGGGTTTCACTCCCTTTTAGTCTTTTCTAGGTATTACATGAGTGTTACTGCTTCTAGCAACATCTGAGCGTCCCCAGCAAAGGGAAATAACGTAGCATTCGCTAAACTGTGGCATTCAATTACCACAGTTCGATGAAAAACGTGGTAACTAACTCACATGAAAACCAGGGCTTAATGCCTGGTTTTAGTCCAGTTTAATAATTAAACCTCAAAATGCCAAAAAGCAACAAATTCAAACTTCGGACTCCTTTTACTAAGGTGCACTAACAATTAGAACGCTCTACATTCTAAGAAGTCCATATTATTCTTATGGGCTTCTTAGCATTTAGTGTGCGCTAATCATTAGCATGCACTAAATCCATTAGTGCTCCTCAGTAAAAGGATCCCTGAGGGCACCTTTTACTAAGGCAGGCTCACGTTTTTAGCGCGTGCTAAAATTGTGGGTGCGCTAAACATTAGAGACGCACAAAGAAATGCATTGATGTCTCTAACGTTTAGCGCGCACCAAAAACATGAGCGCGCCTTAGTAAAAGACCCTCTTAGTTTCTCAGAAGCATTTATTAAAGAGCAGATGAGGTTATAAGTTATTTTTATTGCTCAAAAATATACAACGCCCCATTCTGAGCCGTGAGTCAAGCCGACCAAATTACTTCATTATTACCGCTTTAGCAGTGTGGTTGAATTGGGCGTTCTTTTTCCCCTGAAGAAGCCCCTCCGGCGAAACGGGTCCGTTGGGCGGGGAACCCCATTTTCGATGCTGCATTGAGCTAAGTGTTTTTTTTTTTACTTGATGACATTTAAGTTTTTGGGCACACAGTGGATTTAGCATACTTCCTAAAAAAACTTAAAAATATTTTTCCACCTCAAGGGAGGCGGTTGGGCTGAGACCGATGATTGATTTATGGTGATTCTCTAATACGAGTACCATCAGTAACTGTGCTGTAATTTCATCTGTCTGAGGTCTCTTCCCTCCTTCCATTCATTGTTTTACACCCCAAACCCGTAAGAGCAGACCCGCAATATATATCTTTGTTGTATTCACAAACCAGAGCGGGGTTTTCCCATTTTTTGCGTTTGTTACCTTGGTATTTCAAAAATATACAACCAAATACAAGATTCTTTACAGTTTCTTAATTAAGAAAAAAAAAGTCACCAAAACTGCTGAAAACCTTTAGGGGTCCTTTTACTAAGGTGCGCTGAAATATGGCCTGCGCTACTGTAGGCACGTGTTTTGGACACACGAAGATCCACTTTTCAGCACACCTGTAATAAAGGCATTTTTTTTTTAAAATTTGGCAGAAAATGGACATGCAGCAAAATGAAAATCGGCGCGCATCCATTTTGGGCCTAAGACCTTACTGCCACCCATTGACTTAGCGGTAAGGTCTCAGGCGTTAACCGGGCAGTAATGGTCTATGCACGTACAATGCCTTTTACCGCCTGGTTAGTGGACGCGCATAAAAAATGAAATTACTGCCCGGGCCATGTGGTAGCCAGGCGGTAATTCCAAATTGAGGCGTGTTGGGCGTGCGTACGCTCTTACACAGCTTAGCAAAACATAACACACATAGCAACAGAGTAAGTGACGGCAGAAAAAGACCTGTACGGTCCATCCAGTCTGCCCAACAAGATAAACTCATATGTGTTACTTTATGTGTATACCTGACCTTGATATGTATTTGCCATTTTCAGGGCACAGACCATAGAGGTCTGCCCAGTACTAGCCCCGCCTCCCACCACCGGTGCTGCCACCCAATCTCCGCTAAGCTTCTGAGGATCCATTCCTTCTGAACAGGATTCCTTTATGTTTATCCCACGCATTTTTTTATCCCGTTACCATTTTTATCTCCACCACCTCCTGCGGGAGGGCATTCAAGGGTCCCTTAAACAGAAAAATAACTTCAGCAACTATAGGCACTGGAATGATGTGGGTCAATGGGGCCATGGACCAACCAACCAATTGCCCCACACTGCAACACCAAATTAGAAAACTTTGGGGTCAGAGTGTAGTTTGGTTAGTTTTCCCTCCCAACCAAGTATGTTGAATTTCTCCTGCTAATATCCACCCACATAGGGGTACATTCTATATATGGTGCCAAAAAAAGCACTATTCTACAAAAGACACTTAAAGTTAGGCAAGGTTTATAGAATCACGTCTAACTTTAGGCCCGGTCATTTGCAACTATAAAACGTGGCACCTAAATTTAGACTTGGATGTCCTTATTCTCTAACCTAACTTAAAGGAACGCCCCTGGCCCGCCCATTTCCACACCCCCTTTTTTGACTCACGCATAAAATTTAGGCACGGATCCCACGCCTAAACTAACGCATACACATTTCAATTAAATCTAATTAATGTCAGGAGTGGAGTGGAGGAGTGGCCTAGTGGTTAGGGTGGTGGACTTTGGTCCTGAGGAACTGAGTTCGATTCCCAGCCCAGGCAGCTCCTTGTGACTTTGGGCAAGTCACTTAACCCTCCATTGCCTGCCGCATTGAGCCTGCCATGAGTGGGAAAAAGTGCGGGGTACAAATTAAAAAAAAAAATAAAAAAAATAATTGCGCATCAAGCCAATTCTCAGCACTAATTCGCTGTTTATTCAATTAAATTGCATGTGCAAAGTGGGCGCGCACCCAAATTTTTGCGCTCAATTTTTAGCGACTTTTATAGAATTAGGAGGAAAATGCCCTTTTTCCTCACGTAAATCTTAAACTTTAAAATCTGACACTCACAGCAAGGCAAGCAAACTTCTCATAAACCAGTAAAACGGCAGCTGTCGGAGATCTTCTGCAATGTTTGCATTTTGCTTCAATGCTGATTGGAGATTAAAAGGAATTACTACAATCAAACAAAGACCCCTCCCCCCCAACCCCAAACAAACAAAAGTATCCACTAATTCTGGTATTTTCATCTCCTACAGACGGCTATAGAAGCAACAGGCTCCACACTCCACATGCTTTAAAAGACATGGATTTCTGCAGCCCAGGGCTGAGGGGTAGATGATTCAGTACTGCCAAAATAGTCATCAGAACTACTCCAGAAACACATACCTGCATTTAGTAGAGGTAAGTTGTCCGGGCCACGTTTGCCTCCAGGGGAAGAACATTCGCAAACCCGCATACACTGGGGGGAGGATAAAAAAGTCACAATAAGATAAAGTAAAGCTCCAGTAGACAATTCCTTTTATCATTGATGCCAAGAAATCCAGATGAAAGGCTTCGCAAAAAAAAAAAAAAAAAAAAAGAAAAACTGTAAAACTTGCCCATCTCTGATGCATGATTGCATCAAATTATTGCACTTATTTTCATTTTCCCCATTAACCCTTTAGCACGCAGTTATCCTATGTTTCTAGCCTTCCTGGGGGATGATGTAGTCTTGTGGTCAGTGGGGGAGCAGTCAGAATCCACCATACTGAACACAGAGTCCTGACTTTGCTACTCAGTGGAAAAAAAATCCTATATAATAAAACTCACCCTCAACGTTCTGAGGACACTGACGTCACTGTCAGGTCCTCCAAGCACTTCCTTCCGGTTCGAAGGGTTCGTGGTGGTGAAGCCACCGAAATCACTGTGTTGGAGCCCCGCCCTCACGTCAAACGTGATGACATCGAGGGCGGAGCAATGGCGTCAGTGGCTTCACAACCAACGACTCAGCAGATTGAAGGTGGCGTGCCGAGGAACGCAACAATGGCGGTCAGTGCCTTCACAACGCCGAAGGGGTGAGTAGGGAGGGGGAAGGTTCGGGAGGAAAACCATGCTAACGCCCGTTTCATTTGCGCCAGAAACGGGCATGTTTTACTAGTGTATTAATACTTGTTGCAGAGATATATACAGTGAAAGCACATCATGTAAACAAACACACACCCTGAAATTTAAATACAGGACCTGATATTCAAAGGGGTTTAACTGCCCCGCTGAACTGGTCACCTGCTGACATTCAGTGGAAAGTTAAAAACAACAAGGCAAGTGATCTGCAAAATTCAACGTGGAAAATAAGCCAGCAGATCAGTATAACATCAAAAGGAGTATATTAAAGATACCGTATGTAAAACAGTTGCCCGACACAGGCGTGTTTCGCCCACAAAAAATGACATTTGATTATCGAAAATGGGCAAGTCCTATTGTGTTTCCAAATCGCCAGTGAATACTTCACTATCCAGCTGGTATGTAAGATACAATCTAGCCCCTGACGCAGCCCTTTGTGGGCGAAACACGGCCTGTGTCGGGCAACTGTTTTACATACGGTATCTTTAATATACTCCTTTTAATGTTATACTGATCTGCTGGCTTATTTTCCACATTCAGTGGAACTTTACCAGGAAGTGCCACTGAATATCACTGCTAACTGGCTAGGTTAGGGGTGATCCCAAGGTTGCCGGGGGAGGGGGGCAAGATTCCCCAGGCCTGGCCTCCAAGGAGGGCCCTGCTCTGCCAGCCACAGGTCCGTCTTCCTGCTGCGTCCTGCCTCTGCGGAAATAGGAGGTGGGACGCGGCAGGAAGAAGGACCTATAGCCGGCAGAGCACTCTCTTTCGCTGCTGCCAGAAGGGGGTGGCGGCGGAGAGCAGCGGCGGTGGCGAGCAGCTGTGGTGTGGGGCGGGGCCCTGAAGACTGTTTGCCCCGATACCAGCTTTGCCTCTCGGCAGCCCTAGGTGATCCAGGTGTGGGGCTTGGATGGGGCCACTACTTAGCCGGTTGGCGGTGATATTCAGTTTGCTAAGCGGCTGAGTATGCGGATAAAGGTAGAACAGCAAAAAGGCCGTCCTAACTTTATCCACCGAGTTAACCAGGCACCGGTCTGAATATCGGCTGGTGTCCTGTTAACTACCGGGTGACCGCAGATACCCGGATATTCAGTGTCAGAAGCCGGACATGCCCCGGTATTGAATATCCAGGGTTATTTCAACCTGCAGCTATGAGCAGCTTACAAGGCTTTTACTGCCATGGGCTGAATATTGGGCTCATTGTGGTCATTTAAACACTGTAGCATTTCAAATTATACCAAGATATTCAACTCTGGGCCACTGAGTTTCCCAATATAAGGCAGTTGCCAGAATCTATCTGGGTACTGCTGATTTCCCACACTGGAACCCAGATAACTATCCGGACAACCCATCTGCCAAAGTTATTGTACTGTCCTCACTTGTCCGGACAGTTACCCAAGTACCAGCTCTGAATATTGGTGTTATCTAGACAACTTCCAGCTCTATCTTGGCTCCAGCCACAGGTCAACCTGTTACTATCCAGATAGTGTTTGGGGGGGGGGGGGAAGCTCAATAAAGATTCTAGCGGCAACATTGCTGAAATCGGTGGCTGGCCCAGTGAGCGGCACTTACTCAGGCAGCAGCCACTCCTACCCAGATTCATGCCACTGAATGTCAACCCCAGATGTTGTCTGCACGTGGACTGCGGTTTCTCTCAAGCAAATTAACAAAAAGCCAGTGCTGTACAATTATGACACAGTTTAGTTTACTGAGAGGAGTTGCACAACTTTTGACAAATTCAGGGGCACAGAGAAACATTGTTATTTTGAATTTCCAGGTTCAGCATTCAAGACTTTTCTTGGAATTGCTCCTGGTTAGGAAAAGGAGACGGGATTTGATATACCACATTTCTGTGGCTACAGTCAAAGTATTTTACAATATTTTATAATATTATGTAGTTTTTGTTTTTAATAGTAATAATTTTATTAATTGTTTTTCAACACTACTGATGTTTGTAATCAGTTTTCTTGATTGTATCTCGCCTTGAATCTCAACTTGAGGGAATTGGCAGATGATAAGTCTGATATAACATAACATACTTGTGGGCCCTTTTACTAAGCCACGTAGGCGCCTACGTGCCCTGACGTGCGCCAACTTGGAGTTACTGCCCGGCTATTGCGTGGCCCGTGCGGTAATTTCATTTTTTACGCACGCCAGAAAATATATTTTATTTTCTGGCACGTGGCAAAGATCGGGCAGTAACTCTGACTTGACATGCAAAGACAATTACCACACAGTTAATGTGAGAGACCTTACCGCTAAGACAATGGCTGGTGGTAAGGTCTGAGACCAAAAATTGACGCGCCAAGTTTTATTTTGTCGCATGTCCATTTTCGGCAAAAAATAGGCATTTTTTACAAGTGTGCTGAAAAATGGATCTGCGCGCACTCAAAAACACTACTGCAGGCCATTTTTTCAGCACACCTTAGTAAAAGGTGTTCAGTTTTGGAGGCCGTACCTTGCGAAGGATGTTAAAAAAATGGAAGCGGTGCAAAGAAAAGCTACGAGGATGGTAAGGGAGTTGCGCTCCAAGATGTATAAAGAGAGACTTGCTGACCTGAACATGTATACTCTGGAGGAAAGAAGGAACAGGGGTGATATGATACAGACGTTCAAATATTTGAAAGGTATTAATCCGCAAACAAATCTTTTCCGGAGATGGGAAGGCGGTAGAACGAGAGGACATGAAATGAGATTGAAGGGGGGCAGACTCAGGAAAGATGTCAGGAAGTATTTCTTCACAGAGAGGGTGGTGAACGCTTGGAATGCCCTCCCGCGGGAGGTGGTGGAGATGAAAACGGTAACGGAATTCAAACATGCGTGGGATAGGCATAAAGGAATCTTGTGCAGAAGGAATGGATCCACAGAAGCTTAGCTGAAATTGGGTGGCGGGGTGAAGAGGGGTTGGTGGTTGAGAGGCTAGGATAGGGGAGGGCAGACTTATACGGGGTCTGTGCCGGAGCCGGTGATGGGAGGCGGGACTGGTGGTTGGGAGGCGGGAAATACTGCTGGACAGACTTATACGGTCTGTGCCCTGAAAAAGACAGGTACAAATCAAGGTAAGGTATACACATATGAGTTTATCGTGGGCAGACTAGATGGACCGTGCAGGTCTTTTTCTGCCGTCATCTACTATGTTACAATCTTAGTAAAAGGACTTTTGTACCTCGGGCAATGGAAGGTTGCCCAGAATCACATGGAAATTGAACCCAGTTCCCCTGGTTCTTAAGCCACAGCACTAACCATTAGGCTACTCTAATTAATGCTCCTAGCTTTTCTTTGTGATCTCATGGGGAGAGACTTTCTTTTTATCTCCTTTTGCTACATCATTACAACTTGAACTAGTAGTTTCTTGCACCTTCTCCCATTCTGTTGTTCATTTACGGAACAAAGCTCTTTCCTCTTGTAGGTCAATTCTTGATCTGTTGGAGTTTAGAAAAGCTATTAAAACTCGTTGCTGTGGTTCTGCTGTCAGGGAAACTGGAGATTAAAAGGGATTATCATAATCCAGCACACACCCCCACCCTAAACAAACAAAAGTACCCATTAATTCTGATATTTTTATCTCCTGCAGAAGGCTATAGAAGCAATTGACCAGACACTCACTGGGCACCTGGACTAGCTTGCTGTATACCCTGTAACCAGTTCCTCATTCTTATTTCTTTGTTATTGTTATTTGTTACATTTGTTACATAGGAGTGGCCTAGTGGTTAGGGTGGTGGACTTTGGTCCTGAGGAACTGAGTTTGATTCCCACTTCAGGCACAGGCAGCTCCTTGTGACTCTGGGCAAGTCACTTAACCCTCCATTGCCCCATGTAAGCCGCATTGAGCCTGCCATGAGTGGGAAAGCGCAGGGTACAAATGTAACAAAAATAAAATAGATACTATTGGAGATTCTACATGGAATGTTGCTACTATTGGAGATTCTACATGGATTGCTTGAACAAAGAAAAGAAGCAACAAAGAAGGAGGAAGATAAGATCTATGCAGCCTTAACCCTTGTCCCTGAGGAAAGTGATTGAAACCCCGCGGAGTCGGGCAGTTCCAGGGGAAGGCAACTGATAAATGTTTCAGCAAGGCAAGATAGTTCTGCCTGGGAGGCAAGAACTTAAAAGATAAGTGCACAGTTTTCACCTAGTATATACTATTTTAAAAGTAACAAGTGATTTTATAGCACTGTGGTGATTGGGACGCATAAAAAAATGAGCATATGTTGCTCTCCCAAAAAATTGTTAGAGTTACCTAATGAAAGAAGTGCTATGCCACTTTTTAGCAGCATTATTGACTGCAGTTATAGTGGTTTATATCTGAGGGTACTCTATACACATAAATTATATATTTGCCACATTATACTGGTGTGAACTGTTTTGTTAGCACTTTCTTGAAGTTGGTGGCTAAGAGTCCTGGTTTGTATACACAAGCTATTCCACTAGCAACATTCCATGTAGAAGGCTGCGCAGGCTTCTGTTTCTGTGAGTCTGACGTCCTGCACGAAGCCTGCGCGGCCACATTGCTGATCTGCAAGGGCCGACGTCTACATGGAATGTTGCTAGTGTAATAGCAACATTCCATGTAGAATCTCAAATAGTAGCAACAGTGGAGGAGTGGCCTAGTGGTTAGGGTGGTGGACTTTGATCCCGGGGAACAGAGGAACTGAGTTGGATTCCCACTTCAGGAACAGGCAGCTCCTTGTGACTCTGGGCAAGTCACTTAACCCTCCATTGCCCCATGCAAGCTGCATTGAGTCTGCCATGAGTGGGAAAGCGTGGGGTACAAATATAACAAATATAAAAAATAAATTTTCCCACCTATTTGTAGGCTCAATGTGGCTTACATAGTACCGGAGAGGCGTTACAGACTCCGGTGTAAACAAATACAAAGTGATGTTGTGGTAAGATAAAGTTCATGTGGCACAGCCACACTAGGGAATCGTACAACGGAAGAGTTGTGTTATGTCCATTACGTACTTTAGTTTTGTTGTGTTGCAGAGATCAGGCATTTATGATGGATCGGTAGGGTATGCCTTTTAAACAGCTTAGTTTTTAGATTTTTTCCGGAAGTTTAGGTGGTCGAACGTGGTTTTCAAGGCTTTTGGTAATGTGTTCCTCAGTTGTGTGCTTATATAGGAAAAGATGGATGCATAAGTTGATTTGTATTTGAGGCCTTTGCAGCTTGGGTAGTGCAGATTTAGGTACGTTCGTGTTGATTCAGATGTATTTCTAGTTGGTAGGTCAATGAAGTCTGTCATGTATCCCGGGGCTTCACCGTAGATAATTTTGTTGACCAGTGCAGATATTGAAAGCAATGCCTTCTTTGATTGGGAGCCAGTGCAGTTTTTCACGAAGGGGATTTGCGCTTTCAAATCGTGTTTTTCCGAAGATAAGCCTTTTCTGTACATAGAACTTGCCTTGAGTTTAGCTATCCAGCTATTTATCCCAATTGACTTTGTACTATCCATCTTGTTTCCATCTATATGTCTGCACTTGGCCCCTGGCTACATAGTAAGAGGTCTCATTGTATTGTAGGAATAGTGGGACCCTTTTACGAAGGTTTGCCGAAAAATGGCCTGTGCTGGTGTAGGCGCATGTTTCGACGCACGCAGGCCCATTTTTCAGCACGCCTGCAAAAAAAGTCCTCTTTTTTGTGGCAGAAAATGGACGTGCGGCAAAATTAAAACAAGCGCGCGTCCATTTTCGTCATGAGACCTTACCGCCACCCACTGACTTAGTCGTAAGATCTCACGCGTTAACTGGGTGGTAATCGCCAGCACGCATACACTGCCAATTACCGCCGGGTAAGTACCACATGGTAGAAAATTTCTACTGCGTGTTTAGTACGCGTGTCAAAAATGCAATTACCGCCCAGGGCACGCGGTAACCAGGTGGTAGTTCCAATTTGACGCCTGTTGTACGTGCACAGGCACTTACACGCCTTAGTAAAAGGGCCCCAGTATTAGCATCTATGTTATTTGAATGTTCTTCCATGTTACATAGTAACATAGTAGATGACGGCAGAAAAAGACCTGCACGGTCCATCCAGTCTGCCCAACAAGATAACTCATATTTGCTGCTTTTTGTGTATACCCTACTTTGATTTGTACCTGTGCTCTTCAGGGCACAGACCGTATAAGTCTGCCCAGCACTATCCCCGCCTCCCAACCACGAGCCCCGCCTCCCAACCACCGGCTCTGGCACAGGCACAGACCGTATAAGTCTGCCCAGCACTATCCTCACCTCCCAACCACCAGCCCTGCCTCCCAACCACCGGCTCTGGCACAGACCGTACAAGTCTGTCCAGCACTATCCCCGCCTCCCAACTACCAGTCCCGCTTCCCACCACCGGCTCTGGTACAGACCGTATAAGTCTGCCCAGCCCTATCCCCGCCTCCCAACCACCAGTCATTTGTATTGTACTGACATTTATCACATTGCTTTTATATTATTGCTCTGCAGTGCTGTTAAACGTATGTATTTCTGATGGTGTTTCGTTAGTCCTATTACTAGGTTTTGACTTGCTGTTTACCTCATTTATTTTATTCATGGTAATATATTTGGTCATTTTACTATTGTTATGCCTAGTGGAGGAGTGGAGTGGTTAGCGCACCAGTCTTGCAATCCAGAGGTGGCCGGTTCAAATCCCACTGCTTCTCCTTGTGATCTTGGGCAAGTCACTTAACCCTGCATTGCCTCAGGTACAAACTTAGATTGTGAGCCCTCCTGGGACAGAGAACTATCCAGAGTACCTGAATGTAACTCACCTTGAGCTACTACTGAAAAAGGTGTGAGCAAAATCTAAATAAATAGTAACATAATGAAACCATGTTTTAATAGCGGGTCATATCTTAATCTGCATCACTTACGAAATCACCACTTCCACATATAAGTGCCAACACTACTCGTGTTCGATTCTGGGTCCATTCCATTCATTTTTTCAATGTGCATCTTGCTAAACTGGCTGCTCTCACTCCAAATTCCAGCATATCCTCTCCTATCCTAGCTGAGATAATATTTAACCATCTCCCTGACCTCATCTACAACTTTCTTTAAATCAGTCACCCTACTTTCTAAGTCTTCTTACTCTCTTAACTATATCTGTATGTTCTATCTTTGCTTTACCCTTCACTATCAATTAAAATGTTCTATTACGTATTGTGTTGACATTGTAAGTAGTAGACCATGCCTTATATGAATATTTTTACTGCTGTAATTGCCTATTGCTCAGGTTTGATGTATTCTTACCGTACAGTGCCTTGAGTGAATTCCTTCAAAAAGGTGGTAAATAAATCCTAATAAATAAATACCTAATAAATGTGCATTCCTGTGTGCAAATTAACAAAAGGCTCTGCGTCGGCAGATCCTTTTCTAAAAACATCAGAACTGTGCATGTCCCGACTTTACATTCTATCTAAAATGAGCCTTTAAGTCACATAGGGCCCTGTTTACCTCGGTGCGCTAGAGTTTTTAACGCGCCTACACTTAGCACGTGCGCTAACCATGTAGGCGCCTGTAGGGATATTGTAGGCACAAACATGGTTAGCATGAGTTAATGCACCTATAAAGCTGCTTAGTAAAAACAGGGCTGAAAATTAGTATATATATATATATATATGATAAGTGAAACAGGGTCTTAAGAATCCCATTCCAATGTACTAAACCTGGCACTGTACTGTCAGTCCTACCTTTTCATCCAAAACTAGATTTAAGCCCTCCAGGGACAGGACATCCTATGTGCCTGAATGCAACTCTCTGTGAGCCACCAGTAGAAAAAGTGGTGAACTAAATCCAAATAAATACATATCTTATCCTTTCGTTCTATACATGTAATAGAGTCAGCCAAGATCAGTATATAAAAAATAGGGACAGAATTAGAGAGGTTCGTTACCCTTTACTAGGCTTTTCACAGCTAAATCATCATGAATACTCGTGTACATTGACCACAAACATGTCATGTGCCACCTCGGAAGGTAAAAGAAAGAAACTAGAAACTGTCCCCTAAAAGTACATAAGTATTGCCCTACTGGGACAGACTGAAGGTCCATCAAGCCCAGCATCCTGTTTCCAACAGTGGCCAATCCAGGTCACAATACATTTTATACTGCTTATCCTAGAAATAAGCAGTGGATTTTGCCCAAGTCCATTTTAATAACGGTCTATGGACTTTTCCTTTACGAAGCCATCCAAACCTTTTTTAAACCTCGCTAAGCTAACTGCTTTTGCTACGTTCTCTGGCAAAGAATTCCAGAGTTTAATTAAACGTTGAGTGAAGAAACATTTTCTCCGATTCGTTTTAAATTTACTGTTTTGAGTTGTTAGATGCACTTGGGTTCACAATTCCAAATGCTTAAAATGACTCCAGGGTTGGCTTTCTAGACCCATTAGGTGGTCTCCTGAATATTTCCTGTTTCCTGGAAAGCCTCCAAGCCTTACCACATCTCAGTCACTGCTGGTTGGACATGCTATGTCAGCTGCTAGAGTTATACTAGCTGCTTCTTGGAAGACTCCTCAGGTCCCTTCTTTGATTAAGTGGTTGAATAAGTTGTGGTAAATTTTTGAAATGGAAAGATTAAGAGCTATTCCTTGTAAAACCTTATCTAAATGGGAGGTGGTCTGGGAGCCTTTTCTTTCACATTGTTCTTTTTGAGTACAGTAGCTTAATGGGAAATTGGATGGTAGGTGGAGGAAATGGGATGGTGGTGTTTTTTGTTTTTTTTTTTAGAGGATTGGGGTTTTGTTTTTTTTTTATTTTTATTTTTTTTTTATTCATAAATTTCCAAATTTCTTACAAGCATATCACTTGTTACAGAAAAACAGCATAATACAAACGTTAAAGAAAATAATCAAAGAGAAAAAAAATTATACATGCTTCCTTAGACCTCAAATTGATGGGAGAGTTACGGTTTAGTGGAGTTTTATACAGGAATATTAATACAAATATATAATAAAAAGAAAAATGCGGTTTAAGTGTGTAATTCGTCACATATCATTTAACTAATTCTATATTGAGCTGTTTCATATCCAGAAAAGATTTTAGCTGTTCTGAGTCATAAAATACATACTTTATCCCACTATACCTGACCAGACATTTGCAAGGGTACACTAGCAAAAATGAACCACCCAATTTTAAAACATCCTGTTTCAATGCTAGGAATAATTTTCTACGTTCTTGGGTTACTTTAGTAACGTCTGGAAATATCCATATTTTTGTTCCGTAAAAAGGAACCTTTGAAAACTTAAAGTATAACTTTAATATTGCATTAAGGTCTTGTTCAAATACTAACGAAACCAAAAGGGTGGCTCTTTGTGGAACTATTTCAATAGATTGTTCCAGAATCTCAGACAAATTGTTAAAGTCTATACCATCCAAACCTTCTTTTTTTCCTTCTTTTCCACCTGAACTTGTCGAAAGATAATAAATTTTGTTTATAGGAGGAATAAGTTCTTGAAGCATTTTCAAATTTTCTTGTAGGTATTTTTTAAATAACTCAATAGGCGGCTTATCAGGAATTTTTGGAAAGTTCAAAACACGGAGGTTTAGTCTTTTATTGAAATTCTCAATCTGTTCAATTTTTCTATGCATTGCCAAATTATCTTTTATCACCGTCATTTTAAAGTCTTGCAATTGATCCATATCTTTTTTTAAATCTTTTACTTGAGTCGTCAGGTCTTCTTTAACCATTTCTAAATTTTTTGCCATGTCCTCAATTTTCAAAGACAAAGTATTTACCTTTTCTGAAGCATTTTGAAGCGTAGAGTCCATTTTGCTCAGTTTTAGCCATATCTTCTCTAGATTAACCTCCGGAGTTGTTATGGGTCCCTTAAATTCAAGGACCTCTCTCTCCTGGCTACTTCCCTGTGGCATGGGACCTCCGTCCGTTGGCTCCTTGTTCCCCATATTGGGTTCTTGGATGCCTGCTCCCCTCACCACATCTGTAGCCGGACACGGAGGACATTTAGAATCGGGAGGCGGGGATAAAGATGTTTCTAGGCCCATCAGGAGCTCCGCTCCACCGGTTGCCCCTGCTGCAGGCGACCCCGTCTCTTCTCTCTGTGACGGGCGCGTCAGGAAACGGACCATGCTGCCCCGGAGTGGAGAAGAAGAAGCTGTGGGCGGCGGTGGAAGCCTCACGGCTCCTTTTCGTTTTGTATGCGGCATTGTGAACTAAGGAAATCTCTTCACCCACGGACAGCAAGGAGCGGTTTCGCCGAACGCGCTCACACTTCCGCCATCTTAGGTAACGCCCCCTTGGGGTTTTGTTTTATAAAACTTGTTATAAACTACGGAAGTTTCTAGTTTGTGTTTTATCACGTATTTCAGGGACTTATGAATTATTAATATTTTTATGCTGTTTATTATTGCATACTTATGTGGATGTAATTGTTTTCTCTAAGGATTCTGTATTGTCCCTAACTGTTTAATAAAGACTTCTTTAAATTTCAAAACATGAGGAGGGTTTCTAAGTTCTGAAATGCTCTAAACCTGGTCTGTCAGTGGTGATCAAGACTATTCAAAGGCTTAAGTGTTAAGGATTCACTCATTACTACTCCGAACTTGTTGACGCACTTTTGGGAAACAGGTGGTGGAATAATGATCTAGTGGTACATGTTTAAAGTGCCTTAAACAAGTCAACCATGAGTCATGAATAGCTAATTGAGTTAATATGAAACTGACTGATACAGTTGACTACAGGGATGACTCACTGGCACCACCTCTACAGGGTAAGATGCATAGAAACCAGGGGCGGACAGCAATTAAAATTTTTAATCGCAATCAAAGTTTTAATTGCACGATTAATCGAACACTGACCCAAACATCCTTTTCAACAAATGCTCAGTGTGGCTGATTATTCTGCACAACTTGCTATTCAATTAGGGGTGGGCAATGATGAAAAATTGTAATCAAAATTAATCATGGTATATTAAACATTTTAATCACACGATTAATGGCACCTCTGGGCTGGATGGCTTGGTACTAGTAAAGTCCCACTGCATGGACATTTTTTTAAACCCTGCTGAATATAATTTCAAGTTTTATGCACACACTTCCTTCCCATACCACATTGCTCCCCCTCCCCCTCCCCCTCCCCCCATACAGGCATTCATCTTAACATTTATCTGGCTTTTCATAGGGCCTCAGCAGTTATTCCCACATGCCAAGGTGAAATAGGATAGGCAGGGAAGAAGAAATGCTGGACTACAGAGGGGAGTAAAAAAATGTAATCCTAGTTAAAAAATTGTAAAAATATCGAATTAATAGTGCACTAATAGAAACTGTAAACATAATCACTGTGTGGACCACATGTGACATAAATGTAATTATCTTGAATGTGGTGGCTGGGTATTAGAGTCCTGTGGTGACTTGTGTTTTTTCAGTCAGTGCCCTCTTCTATCAGTTTGAAGGGGGGTAGCTACGGTGGCAGATGGCTGTCCAGTATGCACTTAAAAATTTTTTTTTTGCTTTATTATCTAGAACTTCTCCGCCTGCATCCAAATATCTACAACACAACCACATAGACACACACATTCCTGCTTCCTTCCTATTTGGCCCAAATATGATGCTCACGTTGCCAGCATCCCGAATTTCATGCCAGATGGAGGCAGACCTCATTTGACCCTCACAGGCTGCAAAGGACTTGTAGTCTTGTTGTTCTAAGGGGAAAGCAGCTGGAACTGTCAAATTACATGTCTATGCAGACAATGGGATAAAACCAGAAATGGATCAGACTATCCTGAAAATCCGCAGCCAGATTGCAGCCTGCACAACCTCTATCCTTTAGCTGACAAACTACTTCCTCCTGCACAGGGAAGGATTAACCCTTTGGTGGGTCCCAGGCAAACATGGGCATTGGCACAAAAAATAAAAGGCGGTTAGCTTGACAGAGTTTAAAAAGGGGTTAGATGGTTTCCTAAAGGACAAGTCCATAAACCGCTACTAAATGGACTTGGGAAAAATCCACAATTCCGGGAATAACATGTATTTATTTTATTTATTTATTACATTTGTATCCCACATTATCCCACCTCTTTGCAGGCTCGGGATAATGTGGGATACAAATGTAATAAATAAATAAATACATAAATAAAATAAATACATGTTATTCCCGGAATTGTGGATTTTTCCCAAGTCCATTTAGTAGCGGTTTATGGACTTGTCCTTTAGGAAACCGTCTAACTCCTTTTAAAACTCTGCCAAGAATGTTTGTACGTTTGGGAAGCTCGGCAGGTGCCCTTGGCCTGGATTGGCCGCTGTCATGGACAGGATCCTGGGCTCGATGGACCCTTGGTCTTTTCACAGTGTGGCATTACTTATGTACTAAGGCTGCCCCACCGCACTGAACAGTCACCTTGACACCCCAAGAAAGACAAATTCTATAAGGGGTGAAAATACAGGTAAAAGGAACAGAAACACATTTTCTTCCGTACTCTGCTAAATACAAAATTAGAAAATATGTACATTTCCAAAAAAGAAAACATCCATGAGCAGCAAGCCCCCTTTCCTTTCCGTCCCATCCATGAGCATCATGACCCCCTCTCCTCTCCTCCCCTTTCTATTCATGTGCTGTATTTTCTCCTTTTCCCTTCCCCCATCAACTATCTAATTTCCAGAACCCCTCCTGCACTCACACTCCATCCACCTTTTTGGTCTCCACCCACTCACCCGCACCCACACACACCCCCAGGACTCCATCCATCCTCCCAGAACCTACCGTAATGTCCCTGGTGGTCTAGTGGCCTCTCTGGGGCAGGAAAGAACCCCACTCTTTCCTGCCCACTGCCACTGCTTCTTGAAAATGGCTGCCGAGACTTCAAGCGGTGGCCTCGGAAGACTCTGTCTTGCAAGGTCGCTGCTTGAGGTCTCGGCAGCCATTTTCAAGAAGCAGAGGCAGTGGGCAGGTCAGCAGCAGCAGGCAGGAAAGAGTGGGGTTCTTTCCTGCCCCGAAGAGACAACTAGACCACCAGGGCACGTTACGGTAGGTTCGGGGAGGGGGGAGGAGGCCAGCCTGCCCGCCAGCACAGAAATCCGGACAAATGGGCGGGCTGGAAAAAAATGCCCAGACCCCCGACAGTCCCCTGAAAAGGAGGACATGTCCGTGGAAAACCAGACGTATGGTTACCCTAAGTAAGTCAAAAGTAAAAAGTGTTGCTCACTGACTCTTCCACTCAACTGGAGGTGAATGCACAGGGGATGGGTAGAGTAAGCAGACCTCTGGGGAGCAGCTGTGATTCTGTTCTTCTGTCCCTCTCCCCTTTCTGCCAACCGCAAATTTACAAAGGCAAAAATCTGCTTTGGGAGCCATTGCAACTGCACATCTGAAAAAGCCTCTCTAAAACCTTTGGACCTAGGTATATGCCTAGTGCACCTATGCCTTAATCCTTCCTTACTACTGCAACCTCATTAGTTATCCTCTTTTTGTGCAGGTCCTGAAGCATTTGGCTGTCATTCCTAGTTTCATATTCCTGCACTGTACCCTTTAATGTGTGCATAAAGGGGGGGCAACGAGACACCAGTGGCCATTTGCTCTATCACTGAGTTAATCTATGAGATATGTTATAAAGTCGCCTCAGGTGCTTGGACAGATCAGGTGGTGCCTTGCAGTATATACAAATGTAAAGTGGCCGAGACAGCGCTTGCCTGTTTCATCCTGTGTAACGTGGCTGACATGCCATTTCCTCTCCGCCAATATGAATTTGGAACTCTCAAAGATCTCTTTTTGAATCTCTGAGAATATTGTGTCGGAGTCGTGCACAGGGAAAAATGAATGTCATATTATCTATTAAGTGTTGTACAAACACTACTTTCCTCGTCTCTCATGAAGTTGTTAAATCGTAAGAGGATTGTGAAAAATTACAAATTACGAGACTGGGAGACTGGGCGTCTAAATGGCAGATGACGTTAAATGTGACCAAGTGTAAAGTGATGCATGTGGGAAAGAGGAACCAGAACTATAGCTTCGCAATGCAAGGTTCCACATTAGAAGTCACCGACCGGGAAAGGGATCTAGGCGTCATCGTTGATGATACATTGAAACCCTCTGCTCAGTGTGCGGCGGCGGCTAAAAGAGCAAATAGAATGTTAGGTATTATTAGGAAAGGAATGAAAAACAAAAATGAGGACGGTATAATGCCTTTGTATCACTCCATGGTGCGACTGCACTTCAAATATTGTGGTCAATTCTGGTCACCGCATCTCAAAAAAGATATAGTGGAATTAGAAAATGTGCAGAGAAGGGCGACAAAAATGATAAAGGGAATGGCACGACTTCCGTATGAGGAAAGGCTGAAGCAGCTAGGGCTCTTCAGCTTGGAAAAAAGGCGGCTGAGGGGAGATATGATAGAGGTCTATAAAATAATGAGTGGAGTTGAACGGGTAGACGTGAAGCGTCTGTTTACGCTTTTCAAAAATACTAGGACTAGGGGGCATGCGATGAAGCTACAAAGTAGTAAACTTAAAACGAATAGGAGAAAATATTTTTTCACTCAACGTGTAATTAAACTCTGGAATTCGTTGCCAGAGAATGTGTTAAAGGCGGTTAGCTTAGAGAAGTTTAAAAAAAGGTTTGAACGGCTTCCTAAAGGAAAAGTCTATAGACCATTATTAAAATGGACTTGGGGGAAAATCTACTGCTTATTTCTAGAATAAGTAGCATAAAATGTATTGTACTGTTTTGGGATCTTGACAGGCGCTTGTGACCTGGATTGGCCACTGTTGGAAACAAGATGCAACTGCATTGCTGCCGGAAGGGGGGGGGGGGGCTTTAATATTGTGTTTTCAATCAATCGGGACAGGCAGGTTCCATAGAGTCCTGTAGAGCGTACTTGTCCTTCATCATTGGAAATGTGATAATGAAACAGCACCCCCCTCTGGCAGGACTGCAGGTGGCAGAGTGCTGAGCACCCCCAATATTGATCAAGCTCCTTCACTGTACCTAGGGACAGTGGTGTGCTGGAGCAGGCTCTCACAGGCTCACAAGAGCCGGTTGTTAAGTTTTTAAGAATTTTTGGGAGCCAGTTGTTAAAGTAGGGCCCTTCATGGCTACTTTAACAACTGGCTCCCAAAATGTGGGCTTGGGCCCCCTGCTGAATTCTCTTTTACTTTGCTGGTGGGGATGCTGAGCCCTGCCAGCCAAGTAAATAGACTACTGCTGCTCCCCGCTCCTTGTTTCCAGCTCTGGGCAGCAGGCTGGGACTTCTCGAGTATGTGAGAGAAGTTCCAGCATGCTGCTCAGAGCAAGATGTTGGGAGTGGTGGCAGTCCATTTATTGGCTGCCAGCAAAGGTATACGTCCGGAGAAAGAGCCTGTTGTTAAAAATTTACCAGCACACCCCTGCCTAGGGAGAAATAATTTGTATCATGTCTGGCGTTTCCAATCATTTAGAAATACTGGCTCCTATCTACCCATCTCCCTCCTCCCTTTCCTCTCCAAGATACTTGAACGTGCTGTTCACCGCCGCTGCCTCGACTTCCTTTCATCTCGAGCTGTTCTTGACCCGCTCCAATCTGGCTTTCGCTCTCTTCACTCGACTGAAACGGCACTTGCCAAAGTCTCCAATGACCTGTTACTGGCCAAATCTAAAGGTCTCTACTCTATTCTCATCCTCCTCGACCTCTCTGCTGCTTTTGATACTGTTGATCACACCTTACTCCTTGATACGTTATCCTCTCTTGGATTCCGGGGCCCTGTTCTTTCCTGGTTCTCTTCCTATCTCTCCATTCACCCCAATGTTATCCAATACGATCTCTAGATAAGAAAGTGAATCAAACTCCTATTTAAAGAGGGAAAAGTGCTGGGGGAGGAAATTATCCTTGTCAGCACTTTTATGTAGTTCTCTAGTTGATGGCTGTAAAGCTATAATAAGCTGAAGTTAAAGGAAACTGGTTTTAAAGTTTTGATTTAGACCAAACACAGCTCGGCAATGTGCTTTTCCTGCCCCAGACACATCTGGGATATGCAAATGTACTTGTTCTGCCAGAGAAGGGATGAGTAACATGTACTGCACTTCATAGCTTTATTGTCATTCAGCTCTTTTCCTGAATAATGAGAATGATTCACCTTCTCTGCCTCCACTGTGTTTTTACTAGCATCTGGCACAGCTGATGGTTCCTAATTTAATTTGTACAAGGGTCCAAAGTTCCTACCTTTTGTCCCTGCACATCTGTTGTGATATGGTCTGTTTCCCCATCCTCTGTCTCCCCCATGTTTATCAGGGTAACTTCAACTGTACCAGCTGGCTTGCCACCATTTAAAGTTCTGAAATTAACAAAAAAAAAGAAAGAAAATATGAATAAAAAATCAGCATTCATTTTTTCAGCCACCTGTTATAAACAATTTTGTATTTAGGAAAGAATCCATAACACACTTCAATACAATACACTGCCCCCACGAATACGTGCTTGAACCAAAACACTAATGCATACATACCCATTACATATTTTACAAATATTATTTATATTCAAACCAATGTCAAATAAATCCTCAACAGGTTACAACATTGACAAACAGAAATGTATTCATCTGGAGAGAACTAGGAGGAACATTGCGTGATAAGGCTAACGTTAAATATGTAACTGATAAAAAATAAACACACTAACAAAATAGTACAGTAACCAGCAAGGAAAGAAATGTATCAGGTAATACCATATAGACAACAAACCAAAACCAAATTTTCCAATGCAAAACAGAATTTTCAAGTGACTGCAAGAGGAAAATAACTTTGAACAATCTCCCTTTTTCCATGTTTCCCTTCAGAGGGCATTTCATGCCCTCTTGATTATCCATTTCTTGCTCTGTGAAGCAACCCTAAACAAAATGAAAGGAAAGGCATCATTTTAAAAGACCTAGCCACATCGAAGTGTGGGAGGGGTGATGCTAACTTAGGGCACATGTACTGGAATTGCCCAAATATAAAATCCTTTTGGAGATTACTGTGCTCCCATGTGTCGCGGATGTGGTCCTGCAGGTGGAGCCCATCTCCGGAACAACTATTTGACACGCTTCGAATACAGAGCCCAGCTCCCTCAGGATATAAATCATTTCTGAAACTTGCCAAGCTGATGGCAAAACAAACAATTCTCCAGCAGTGGTTAGCCATTGAGGGTCCCAGCGTGGCCCATTGGAGGATGGCCATGATCCAACGTTGTTCGTTGGAGAAGAGGGGAATCAGTGACTTAGCTTCTAAGAAAGGTGATAGGTTTTGTAAGTGTTGGTCTCCATTTTGGGATACTCTCACTCCAGTAGCCAGAAGCAAAATTCTGAATTGTTAACCTTAAGGGGTTGGGAGGGGTGGGGTGGTGGGGAGTGTAGGCGGGGGGAGGTGGGAGTGGGGGGGGGGGAAGGGGAAAATTGAAGACAGGTATATATTAAATTATATCTAGCTTATGTTTAACTTTTTGGTCCAAATTTTGTATGTTATCACTTGTTCTGGATATCAATAAACAGATATTAAAAAAAAAAAAGACCTAGCCACAGACACCCTCAAGTACAGCCAAGAATGGGAGGCGCATATTACCCTCAAATTCGTCCAAAACAATGAATGTTTTTTGCAGCTGTTATTTTACCTTATGCGGATATCGCCAGTAAACGTCCCTTAGCTCCTGCACTGCTAATGAACCTCCCCTTTCTACAATTAAACTTTCTGCACATCAGTTGTATCATCTTCTCAAAGCTGTTCTGCATTATCCAGGTACAGAAAGCACAACATGCCTAACCATTCCTTGTTTCATGCACCTTCCTCCCTCCGGTCTGGTCACTGGCCAACACAGGGTGCCTTCCTCTGGCTGCTTGGCAGGTGATATAATATCCAGATCAGGCAATAAAAGTAGGTTGGAATGCTTTTTTTCCCCCTTCCCTCTGCCCTTATTGGTTTTCTTTTAACACTTTCAGAAAAGAAAGTGAGTCACAAACTTAGGGGTCCTTTCAGAAAGGCACGGCAAGCCTACTGCGGACTTGCCGTACGCCAATTTGGCACTACTGCAGGAGCCCGGAAGTAGTTCTTCCCCCCCACCACGCAGCATTTCCGGCGCTTGATATATATATATTAGCACCAAGGGCTTACCCGGTGGTAATCGGGCAGTGCTGTGAGTGCTGTCCGGTTGCTGCCAGGTTAGCAAGGGAGCCCTTACTGACTCCTAAATGGGTGGTGCTAAGGCTCCCCCAGGAAATGACTGTGTGGCAAGTGTTTAACTTAGCATATGGCTATTTCCTTTTATTTAAAAAAAAAAGTCTTTTACTGGCGGCAGTAAAAGGGGGTCTTGGCGAGTGGCAAATCCACAGTGCTGACACCACGACAGTGGCACCTTTAACGCAGCTTGGTAAAAGGGGCCATTAATGCCATGAAGGAGAGGGAATTAAAAAAACATTCCACAATTACAAATCAAGAATCACCAGGTTTGAAAGGTTTGCACTTTTTCTGTCCTTTTCTTGAAACATTAGTAATGTACAGTTAAGCAGAATTGGTGCACGTGCCAAATTCCAAGATTTACATACATACACTTTTGGGCTCATTTTCGAAAGAGAAGGGCACACATCTTTCGACACAAATCGGGAGATGGGCGTCCTTCTCCCAGGGTCACCCAAATCGGCATAATCGAAAGCCGATTTTGGGCGCCCTCAACTACTTTCCGTCGCGGGGACAACCAAAGTTCATGGGGGCGTGTCGGAAGCACAGCGAAGGCGGGGCTGGGACGTGCTTAACACATGGGCGTCCTTGGCCAATAATGGAAAAAGGAAGGGCGTCCCTGACGAACACTTGGCCGACTTTACTTGTTCCATTTTTTTTTACGACCAAGCCACAAAAATGTGCCCTAAATGACCAGATGACCACCGGAGGGAATCGGGGATGACCTCCTCCTACTCACCCAGTGGTCACTAACCCCCTCCCACCCTAAAAAAAAAAAATTAAATATTTTTTCCAGGCTCTATGCCAGCCTGAAATATCATACGCAGCTCCATGACAGCAGTATGTAAGTCCCTGGAGCAGTTTTAGTGGGTACTGCAGTGCACTTCAGGCAGGCGGACCGAGGACCATCCCCCCCCCCCCCCCCCCCACCTGTTACACTTCTGGTGGTAAATGTGAGCCCTCCAAAATCCACCACAAACCCACTGTACCCATATCTAGGTGCCCCCCTTCATCCCTAAGGGCTATGGTAGTGGTGTACAATAGAGAGTAGTGGGTTTGGGGGGACTCAGCACACAAGGTAAGGGAGCTATGCACCTGGGAGCGTTTTCTGAAGTCCACTGCAGTGCCCGGTTGGTGTCCTGGAATGTGAGGGGGACCAGTGCACTAAGAATTCTGGCTCCTACCACGACCAAAGGGCTTGGATTTGGTCGTTTCTGAGATGGGCGTTCTCGGGTTCCATTATCGTCAAAAATTGGGGACAACCATCTCTAGGGACGACCATCTCTTAGGTCGACCTAAATGTGGAGATTTGGCCGTCCTCGACTGTATTATTGAAACGAAAGATGGACGCCCATCTTGTTTCGGTTTCCCCGCCCCTTCGCGGGGACGTTCTGCGAGGACGCCCTCAGGAAAACCTGGGCGCCCCGTTCGATTATGCCCCTCAACGTACTTCTATACCACATAATACCTCCAAGTTCAAAGCAGTTTACAACGCATACAAGAAACCAAACCAAACTCTTGAGATTTCAAGGAGAAATAAACCTACCCAAAAGAGTGCTTTTAGATTTTTCTTAAAGGAGGAAAAGTCTAGTTCAAAGTTTTCCCAAGAATACAGATTAATTCCATAATTTTGGAGCTTAAACGGTCAGAAGCTGATACAGGAGCCCTTTTACTAAGGCATGTAAGCGCCTACACGCGTCCAACGCATGCAAATTTGGAACTAGCCCTCGGCTACCGTGTGCCCCGGGCGGTAATTCCACGTTTTATGCGTATCCGATATGTGCGGAACAAACTCGGAAGGAGTTGATCTTGGACAAATGAGTGGTTTATTCCATCATGTTGCAACATTGAGATTATATGTTACGTTGTGTAATGTTGGATTGTACATGCTGAATGGATAATATGTGATGGAATGTGTGGGATGTGGATGCCTTAGGTGATTGTGAGCGGATGAGGGGCTAGTAGTTAAGGAATACTGGGGCTGCTTTATGTGATATTTATGGTATACTAGTAAAAAAGGCCCGTTTCTGACACAAATGAAACGGGCGCTAGCAAGGTTTTCCTCGGAGTGTGTATGTTTGGGAGAGTGTATGTGAGAGTGACTGTTTGAGAGTCAGAGTGAAAGTGTGAGTGTGTGAGAGAGAGAGTGTGTTTGTGAGAGAGTGTGTGTGTGAGAATGAGAGTGTGTGCAAGTGTGTATGTGAGACACAGTGTGATAGAGAGTGTGTGTGTGTGCCCATCCATGCTCCTCTGTCCCCTACCCCTCCATTCATCCCTATCCAGCATTTTCCCTCTCTGCCTGAGGCCTGCCCTGCAATCCATATCCATCCATGCCCATCTGTCCCCTCCATTCATCCCTATCCAGCAATTCCCCTCTCCCTGAGTCCTGCCCTTCCAATCCATGCCCATCCATGCTCATCTGTCACCTGGCCCCTCCATTTTTCCCTATCCAGCATTTCCCCTCTCTGCCTGAGGCCTGCCCTGCAATCCATATCCATCCATGCCCATCTGTCCCCTCCATTCATCCCTATCCAGCAATTCCCTTCTCCCTGAGTCCTGCCCTTCCAATCCATGCCCATCCATGCTCATCTGTCACCTGGCCCCTCCATTTTTCCGTATCCAGCATTTCCCCTCTCTGCCTGAGGCCTGTCCTGCAATCCATATCCATCCATGGCCATCTGTCTCCTCCATTCATCCCTATCCAGCAATTCCCCTCTCCCTGAGTCCTGCCCTTCCAATCCATGCTCCTCTGTCACCTGGCCCCTCCATTCATCCCTATCCAGCAATTCCCCTCTCTGCCTGAGGCCTGCCCTGCAATCCATATGCATCCATGGCCATCTGTGCCCTCCATTCATCCCTATCCAGCAATTCCCCTCTCCCTGAGTCCTGCCCTTCCAATCCATGCCCATCCATGCTCATCTGTCACCTGGCCCCTCCATTTTTCCCTATCCAGCATTTCCCCTCTCTGCCTGAGGGCTGCCCTGCAATCCATATCCATCCATGGCCATCTGTCCCCTCCATTCATTCTTATCCAGCAATTCCCGTCTCCCTGAGTCCTGCCCTTCGAATCCATGCCCATCCATGCTCATCTGTCACCTGGCCCCTCCATTTTTCCCTATCCAGCATTTCCCCTCTCTGCCTGAGGCCTGCCCTGCAATCCATATGCATCCATGGCCATCTGTGCCCTCCATTCATCCCTATCCAGCAATTCCCCTCTCCCTGAGTCCTGCCCTTCCAATACATGCCCATCCATGCTCATCTGTCACCTGGCCCCTCCATTTTTCCGTATCCAGCATTTCCCCTCTCTGCCTGAGGCCTGTCCTGCAATCCATATCCATCCATGGCCATCTGTCTCCTCCATTCATCCCTATCCAGCAATTCCCCTCTCCCTGAGTCCTGCCCTTCCAATCCATGCTCCTCTGTCACCTGGCCCCTCCATTCATCCCTATCCAGCAATTCCCCTCTCTGCCTGAGGCCTGCACTGCAATCCATATGCATCCATGGCCATCTGTGCCCTCCATTCATCCCTATCCAGCAATTCCCCTCTCCCTGAGTCCTGCCCTTCCAATCCATGCCCATCCATGCTCATCTGTCACCTGGCCCCTCCATTTTTCCCTATCCAGCATTTCCCCTCTCTGCCTGAGGCCTGCCCTGCAATCCATATCCATCCATGGCCATCTGTCCCCTCCATTCATTCTTATCCAGCAATTCCCGTCTCCCTGAGTCCTGCCCTTCGAATCCATGCCCATCCATGCTCATCTGTCACCTGGCCCCTCCATTTTTCCCTATCCAGCAATTGCCCTCTCTCCCTGAGGCCTGCCCTGCAATCCATTTCCATCCATGCCCATCTGTCCCCTCTATTCATCCCTATCCAGCAATTTCCCTCTCTCCCTGAGTCCTGCCCTCCCAATCCATGCCCATCCATGCTCCTCTGTCCCCTGCCCCCTCCATTCATCACTTTCCAGCAATTGCCCTCTCTTCCTGAGCCCTGCCATCCCAATCCATGCCCATCCATGCTCCTCTGTCCCCTGCCGCCTCCATTCATCCTTTTGCAGCAAGTCCCCTGTCTCCCTTTCATGACCCCCCTTGCATCCATGCTCCTCTCTCTCCCATGTCCCAGCCTGGGCCGCCCTCTTCTCCCCCCACCCTCCCCCTTCGCATCCATGCTGTCGTTTCTCCCCTGCCCTCCCGCTCCCATTGTTGTTTTTTAGTGGCCACCCTCTTCTCTCCCCCCAACATGGTTGTTTTGTTTTGTTTTTTCTTGTTTTTAAATTTACCTCCGTGCCGGTTCCGGCAGCGAAGCGTCAGGGAAGGAGGCGGCGCTCCCGACGTCTAGGTTTCCCTTCGCTGTGTTCCGCCTTCTTTTGACGTCATCCTTGATGTCAGAAGAAGGCGGAACACAGCGAAGGGAAGGCTAGACGTCGAGAGCGCCGCCTCCTTCCCTGACGCTTCGCTGCCGAGCGTTGCGATTGGTTGAGTGTCATTGCTCCGCCCTCGACGTCATCACGTTTGACGCGTGGGCGGGGCAGACACAATGCGATCTCACCCCCTTCACTTTAGAATGTTGGCTAACAGAGGCTTCATTAGAACGTTGGAGGTGCGTTTTATATAGAGAGATGTGGAGATGGATAATATCCTCTGATGTTAAGTAAATAAAAGTTTTTTGGTAAAGATATGAATTTTTGAAAGTAGTGAGTACTTGAGAGTTTGGACTCAAAATTGGGAGCCAGGAAAGATCAGCATGCACCCTTTATAGAATCTCACTTAACACAGGTTCCCATGCCCTAACTTTGGGCCCCAGACTTATGCCTGCTGAAACCTGGTATAAATCCTGGTGCCCAAGTTGGGTGAGCTGACCCAGTATTCTGTAACAATTCGCACAACAATTCAGAATGCCCATGACATGCCCCTCCCATGGCCACACCCCTTTTGAGCCGCACTATGGGATTTGGGCGTCAAGATTCATAGAACAGCGCATAGCCAGATGCGTGCGCAAATCCTAATTGGTGCCAATTTATGTCAATAATTGCTTGTTAGCAGACAATTATAGCTCATTAGTCAATTAATTTGCGTATGCATCTCATGATCATGCACAAATTTAGGTGCCCAAATCTGGGTGCTATATCTGGGAGTATGGAACTGTTATCCCAAGCCAGCACAACCATAGTCAGGTACCTAGGAAAAAATTCTATAAAGATGATGTCAACAGCGAACATAAATGACTAGAAGATGGGTATAGAGGTCTATAAGTACATAAGTATTGCCATACTGGGAAAGACCAAAGGTCCATCGAGCCTAGCATCCTGTTTTCAACAGTGGCCAATCCAGGTCACAAATACCTGGCAAGATCTCAAAAAAGTACATTTTATACTGCTTATCCCAGAAATAGTGGATTTCCCCAAGTCCATTTAATAATGGTCTATGAACTTTTTCTTTAGGAAGCCGTCCAAACCAGGTTACTTCCTGTTCCGGGGCAGAGGGAGCATGGAACGAGTAAAGCCGACAGGCGCGCGACAACCCCCCAAGCAGGTAAAAATGCACCTGGAGGGGTATCCTTTCGCCAGGGGGGAGGGGGTGTCCTTTCGCCGGGGGTGGGAGGGTCGCACTGCACCCGGGCGGGGGGGGGGGGGGTGCATCGGCAATCTGCCCTGGGTGTCAGCCACCCTGGGAACGTCACTGTTTATGTTTCAATGTTCTCTGTGACCACATTGATGTAGTATGGTTGAAATGTTAGTCCACCTGGTTACTTAGGAATTAAAGGCTGACAAACTACACATGATGCCATTTTATTGAATTAATGAATTTCCGAGTCAATTTCTAGAGCTTTGTCTCTTTCATTAGCTTTAACTTGAGCAAGGGAACAGAGTTCTTGAAAGTCAATCAGAAATGTATTAAAGTTAATGCAATAAAAAGCTTTGATGACCTTTATTTCCCTGGTTACTGTAAAATCAAGCACCTTATTATACTCATAAGAGATGGCGAGCTAGGTTGGACCAAAGGTCTACTGCCTCTGATAGCGGCCATTTCAAGTCACTCCGGAGTGCCCAGCAGATTCTAAAGGAGCCCAGGCTCTCTGTACAATTCACACATTTGTGGACTAAAGCTCAGATGACAAAGATTTTCTGAAGCAGAAAGGTCAGTGTTATGCACATGCATCAGACACTGTCCTGTAGAAGCCATCTTCCACCTGCTCCCAGGGGTTCAAGTTCATTATCTCCACAAAAATGTCAGAGCAGACAGATTGGAGTCTCACAGGCCACACCAAGCACCAGCAGCTACATTTAGTCAGGGGTCAATCTGAATTTTACATTTACATTTTTTATGTACTGAATTTCATATCTTTTTCATTTTTTCAGTAATTGTATTTTCTTTGGACAATCTCTTGGGATTGACAGGGCACAGGGTACAACTGTAACATAACATATTACTTACTTAAACAATGCCCAAGAGTCTTGTCCAAGTTCAGTCTTCCAGGGCTGCATGCACACCAGGTTTTCAGGATATCCCTAATGAATATACATTACACTAAAAAAACCTGGGCTACCTACTACGAATCACTTTAAAACTCTGTTAAACCTTCAGTCAACTGGACGCAGTCCTGATGGGTCCTACATTATACACCAATACCACTATCCACATCAAATGTCCCATAAACCAAATGCCACTTATTTGCACAGAATCAGTTCCTTTCTTTCTGTGTGGGAAAAACTCCACTGAAGCTTTGCAGCATCACAATTCAAAACATAGTGTTCTATATCAAAGTGGACCATCGAGATCAGCTCTTATCCATTCCCAACAGCACCAAATTGAACTGGTATAGACACAATTGAGTCCTCTTGCCCAATGTAGTCGCCAAAAGTAACATAGTAGATGACGGCAGAAAAAGACCTGCACGGTCCATCCAGTCTGCCCAACAAGATAACTCATATTTGCTGCTTTTTGTGTATACCCTAGTTTGATTTGAACCTGTGCTCTTCAGGGCACAGACCGTATAAGTCTGCCCAGCACTATCCCCGCCTCCCAACCACCAGCCCCACCTCCCAACGACCGGCTCTGGCACAGGCACAGACCGTATAAGTCTGCCCAGCACTATCCTCACCTCCCCACCACCAGCCCTGCCTCCCAACCACCGGCTCTGGCACAGACCGTATAAGTCTGCCCAGCACTATCCCCGCCTCCCAACCACCAGCCCCACCTCCCAACCACCGGCTCTGGCACAGACCATACAAGTCTGCCCAGCACTATCCCCGCCTCCCAACCATCAGCCCCGCCTCCCAACCACCGGCTCTGGCACAGACCATACAAGTCTGCCCAGCACTATCCCCGCCTCCCAACCACCAGCCCCGCCTCCCAATCACCAGCTCTGGCACAGGCACAGACCGTATAAGTCTGCCCCGCACTATCCTCACCTCCCAACCACCAGCCCCTCCTCCCAACCACCGGCTCTGGCACAGACCGTATAAGTCTGCCCAGCACTATCCTCACCTCCCAACCACCAGCCCTGCCTCCCAACCACTGGCTCTGGCACAGACCGTACAAGTCTGTCCAGCACTATCCCCGCCTCCCAACCACCAGTCCCGCTGCCCACCACCGGCTCTGGCACAGACCGTATAAGTCTGTCCAGCACTATCCCCGCCTCCCAACCACCAGCCCCGCCTCCCACCACCGGCTCTGGCACAGACCGTATAAGTCTGCCCAGCACTATCCTCACCTCCCAACCACCAGCCCTGCCTCCCAACCACCGGCTCTGGCACAGACCGTACAAGTCTGTCCAGCACTATCCTCGCCTCCCAACCACCAGTCCCGCTGCCCACCACCGGCTCTGGCACAGACCGTATAAGTCTGTCCAGCACTATCCCCGCCTCCCAACCACCAGCCCCGCCTCCCACCACCGGCTCTGGCACAGACCGTATAAGTCTGCCCAGCACTATCCTCACCTCCCAACCACCAGCCCTGCCTCCCAACCACCGGCTCTGGCACAGACCGTACAAGTCTGTCCAGCACTATCCTCACCTCCCAACCACCAGCCCCTCCTCCCAACCACCGGCTCTGGCACAGACCGTATAAGTCTGCCCAGCACTATCCTCACCTCCCAACCACCAGCCCTGCCTCCCAACCACCGGCTCTGGCACAGACCGTACAAGTCTGTCCAGCACTATCCCCGCCTCCCAACCACCAGTCCCGCTGCCCACCACCGGCTCTGGCACAGACCGTATAAGTCTGTCCAGCACTATCCCCGCCTCCCAACCACCAGCCCCGCCTCCCACCACCGGCTCTGGCACAGACCGCATAAGTCTGCCCAGCACTATCCTCACCTCCCAACCACCAGCCGTGCCTCCCAACCACCGGCTCTGGCACAGACCGTATACGTCTGCCCAGCACTATCCTCACCTCCCAACCACCAGCCCTGCCTCCCAACCACCGGCTCTGGCACAGACCGTATAAGTCTGCCCAGCACTATCCTCACCTCCCAACCACCAGCAATTATCCCTGCTAGTCTCTGCATGACATCATGTTTCGCTGATAATGGTGTCCTCAGGAGATTACAGGTACATAAATATCATAAATTCTCTAATTTGAAAATATACGTAACTACTAACATAATGCATGAAAAATATTTATTTTTGTTTTATTTGTACCCCGCGCTTTCCCACTCATGGCAGGCTCAATGCGGCTTACATGGGGCAATGGAGGGTTAAGTGACTTGCCCAGAGTCACAAGGAGCTGCCTGTGCCTGAAGTGGGAATCAAACTCAGTTCCCCAGGACCAAAGTCCACCACCCTAACCACTAGGCCATTCCTCTACTGTTGCTACTATTGGAGATTCTACATGGAACAACATTCCATATAGAAGTCGGCCCTTGCAGATCACCAGCAGATCACCAATGTGGCCGCGCAGGCTTCTGCTTCTGTGAGTCTGACGTCCTGCACGTGTCAGACTCACAGAAACAGAAGCCTGCGCAGCCTTCTACATAGAATGTAGCTAGTGGAATAGCAACATTCCATGTAGAATCTCCAATAGTAGCAACATTCCATGTAGAATCTCCAATAGTATCTATTTTATTTTTGTTACATTTGTACCCCGCGCTTTCCCACTCATAGCAGGTTCAATGTGGCTTACATGGGGCAATGGAGGGTTAAGTGACTTGCCCCAGAGTCACAAGGAGCTGCCTGTGCCTGCAGTGGGAATCAAACTCAGTTCCCCAGAACCAAAGTCCACCACCCTAACCACTAGGCCACTCCTCCACTGTTGCTACTATTTGAGATTCTACATGGAATGTTGCTATTCCACTAGTAACATTCCATGTAGAAGTCGGCCCTTGCAGATCACCAATATGGCTGCGCAGGCTTCTGCTTCTGTGAGTCTGACGTCCTGCACAGAAGCCTGCGCAGCCTTTTACATGGAATGTTGCTAGTGGAAGAGCAACATTCCATGTAGAATATCCAATAGTAGCAACATTCCATGTAGAATCTCCAATAGTATCTATTTTATTTTTGTTACATTTGTACCCTGCGCTTTCCCACTCATGGCAGGCTCAATGCGGCTTACATGGGGCAATGGAGGGTTAAGTGACTTGCCCAGAGTCACAAGGAGCTGCCTGTGACTTAAGTGGGAATTGAACTCAGTTCCCCAGGAACAGAGTCCACCACCCTAACCACTAGGCCACTCCTCCACTCCAAAATAACTTACCAAACAAGCTTTTCGAAAACATTCTCTCGGTTAAAACCAAAGAAAAGAGTTCTCATCACAGGGAGACACAAACATAGAGGCTAACCAGTGGAACAGGGACTGTCTCTTACATGTTCAGTGTACAGCATGCCGCTGCGTAAGTCTAGTAGTGCTTTAGAAATGATAAGTAGTAGTCGTCTTTAGGATTCTGCATGGAATCTTGCTGCTCTTTGTCCTTATCCCTTATTTGTCCTGTTTGTCTATCTGGATTAGTTTGTAAACTCTGTTGAGCAAGGACTGTCTCTTAACTGTTCAGTGTACAGTGTTGCATACATCTAGTAACGTCAGTGCGTTCTTTCTAGCAAAAAAGGTACCGGTACTCAAATGCTAGGCAACCCTTCAGGGGTGGGGTGATCACTGAGGGATCCACCCCACAATAGCCAGGCCCCCTGCAACCAGTCACAGAATCTATGACAAGGCAGAATTAGTGTGTAGAGCCTGAGCTCTTTCATTAAAACTAGGAGTCCAGGGGCCAATTTTAGCAGATAATGGAAAAGGTGCCGGTACTCAGTACCCCCAAGTATCCCCTCAAAAACAGCCCTGAGTAACGCTATAGAAATGATAAGCAGTAGCAGCAGTAGTAGTAGTCTTTGGGATTCTGCACAGAATCTTGCTACTCTTTGTCCTGATCCATTATTTGTCCTGTTTGTCTGTCTTGATTCAAAATGATATGTAGTAGTAGTAGTAGTCTTTGAGATTGTGCACGGAATCTTGCTACTCTTTGGGATTATCCCTTATTTGTCCTAATTGTCTGTCTTGATTAGATTGTAAGCTCTGTCGAGTAGGGACTGTCTCTTACATGTTCAGTGTACAGTGATGCGCTATAGAAATGGTAACTAGTAGTAGTAGTCTTTGAGATTCTGGAATCTTGCTACTCTTTGGGCTTGTGCACAGAATCTTGCTACTCTTTGGGATTCTACACAAAATCTTGCTACTCTTTGTCCGTAGCCCTTATTTGTCCTGTTTGTCTTGATTAGAATGTATGCTCTGTCGAGCAGGGACTGTCTCTTACATGTTCAGTGTACAGCGCTGCATATGTCTAGTAGCTCTACAGAAATGATAAGTAGTAGTAGTAGTAGTAATCTTTGGGATTCTGCATGGAATCTTGC
This sequence comes from Microcaecilia unicolor, assembly GCF_901765095.1. NCBI lineage: Eukaryota > Metazoa > Chordata > Amphibia > Gymnophiona > Siphonopidae > Microcaecilia > Microcaecilia unicolor. The sequence goes on along the minus strand of NW_021963186.1, from coordinate 107,651 downwards.
TACTCTTTGGGATTATCCCTTATTTGTCCTAATTGTCTGTCTTGATTAGATTGTAAGCTCTGTCGAGTAGGGACTGTCTCTTACATGTTCAGTGTACAGTAATGCGCTATAGAAATGGTAACTAGTAGTAGTAGTCTTTGAGATTCTGGAATCTTGCTACTCTTTGGGCTTGTGCACAGAATCTTGCTACTCTTTGGGATTCTACACAGAATCTTGCTACTCTTTGTCCGTAGCCCTTATTTGTCCTGTTTGTCTTGATTAGAATGTAAGCTCTGTCGAGCAGGGACTGTCTCTTACATGTTCAGTGTACAGCGCTGCATACGTCTAGTAGCTCTACAGAAATGATAAGTAGTAGTAGTAGTAGTAATCTTTGGGATTCTGCATGGAATCTTGCTACTCTTTGGGATTTCGGAATCTTGCTACTCTTTGTCCTTATCCCTTATTTGTCCTGTTTGTCTGTCCTGATTAGATTGTAAGCTCTGTCGAGCAGGGACTGTCTCTTACATGTTCATTGTACAGCACAGCGAATGTCTAGTAGTGCTATAGAAATGATAAGTAGTAATAGTAGTAGTAGTTTCCCCACAATTAAACCTGCCATAGAGCTGGCGTAAACGAGGGCACCTAAATGTAAGAGGCACACGGGTAACTTACAGTACGTTTTTAAAAACTGCCTGAGTATTATCTGCCCATTTGAATGTCTCACTATGCCATTACAGCACAAATACCAATTAGGCACCCTATTGGTATAAGTGTACACTTAGGCAAGAAAATATCAGTAATTTGTATATTTAGATGCGCAAAAGCTGTGAAAACAATCCACGATCACTTGAACTTCAGGAAATCACTAAAAACCTACCTCTTCAAAAGGCCAACCCCAACAACCTCACGTAAACCTTTTCACCTACCAACACAGCACGACTATGATCGAATAGGACAACATGCAATCTTCATCCATTCTGACCCTCCACTTATACCTCATACGATCACTATACAACTTTGTATTTGTTATCCACCGACTGGGCAAGGTTCCACATTAGGAGTCACCGACCGGGAAAGGGATCTAGGCGTCATCGTTGATGATACATTGAAACCCTCTGCTCAGTGGGCGGCGGCGGCTAAGAAAGCAAATAGAACGTTAGGTATTATTAGGAAAGGAATGGAAAACAAAAATGAGGATGCTATAATGCCTTTGTATTGCTCCATGGTGTGACTGCACTTCGAATATTGTGTTCAATTCTGGTCGCCACATCTCAAAAAAGATATAGTGGAATTAGAAAATGTACAGAGAAGGGCGACGAAAATGATAAAGGGGATGGCACGACTTCCCTAAGAGGAAAGGCTGAAGCAGCTAGGGCTCTTCAGCTTGGAAAAAAGGCAGCTGAGGGGAGATATGATAGAGGTCTATAAAATAATTAGTGGAGTGGAATGGGTAGACTGAAGTGTTTGTTTACGCTTTCCAAAAATACTAGGACTAGGGGACATGCGATTAAGCTACAAAGTAGTAAACTTAAAACGAAGAGAAGAAAATATTTTTTCTTCACTCAACGTGTAATTAAACTCTGGAATTCGTTGCCAGAGAATGTGGTTAAGGCAGTTAGCTTAGAGAAGTTTAAAAAAAGGTTTGGACGGCTTCCTAAAGGAAAAGTCCATAGACCATTATTAAATTGGACTTGGGGAAAATCCACTATTTCTGGGATAAGGAGTATAAAATGTTTTGTACTTTTTTGGGATCTTGCCAGGTATTTGTGACCTGGATTGGCCACTGCTGGAAACAGGATGCTGGGCTTGATGGACCTTTGGTCTCTCCCAGTTTGGCAAAACTTTTGTACTTATGTAAAAAAAAAACTTGTACGTTGCATGACAGAGGCATCAGGAATCACAGAAGGCAAAAGTAGAGACTAATAGACGATTCACCACTGGAGACGTGAGTCCAACAGTCTTTATTATATCAGAGATAACGACCCGACACAGGCCGTGTTTCGACGCTAAAAAGCGTCTGCATCAGGGGTCAATAAATACACCAAGTAATGAATGCAAAACGAAGAGTCCTACTTGTATATGTGTTGTCAACTCACTGATCACGTAGCAACAAACAGAATATGCTGGATACAAACTATCAGAGCAAAATGGCCTGTGTCGGGTCGTTATCTCTGATATAATAAAGACTGTTGGACTCACGTCTCCAGTGGTGAATCGTCTATTAGTCTCTACTTTTGCCTTCTGTGATTCGTCATCGTAGAGAACTTTTCCTGTTCTATATTTTGGATAGAGGCATCAGGAAAGCAGATGAACAAACAGGGGCTGGGGAAAGTGAAGTACAGTAAAGGAGATATTTGAAAGGAAAATGGAGGAACAAGATAGCCGCTGAGGTAAAGGAAGAGAAGGAACAAGAGGAAAAAGAGAGATGAGCAGCAGGAACAAATGAGAAGTGAGAGGGAAAAAAGCAGAGGATGCAGTGGGAGGTGGAGGAGAAATGTTGGAGGTAATGTGCTAAGAAAGAAAAGGGGATGAAAGTAAAGGGAAGACAAGTGTGGAGTAAAGAGATGAATTAAAGAAACCTGAAAATGGCCAAAAACTAAGGATGAATGAAACGTGATAAAAGACAAAGATAAGGAGCAGGGAAGAAAGAAATAAGAATGGAGGCGATTAAAGGGCACGTGGCACTCAGACCAGAGAATAAGACTCAGGCTAAAAGAAAAAAGCCAGTGACGGTGACAGAGAAAAGAGATAAATGGAAACATCTTAGTAAGAGGGACAAAGGTAGCGATGACAACCAGGGAAGCCCGTGCTCATATTCCACTGATATTCCTTGAGATCATGGGCAAGTGGCTTAACCCTCCATTGCCTCAGGCACAAATGAAGGACCCTATACACAAACCCAGGCTAAAATGGCACAGTCTGTACTGCAGCCAGGAACATTGTGAATCCGCAGACACATCAATGCAAAGATAGCTGGCTCCAAATTGGGAGAGCTATCTTTTAAACAGCCAAGAGGAGTGTAGTTAAAAACGCTCCCACCTCAATCCCTTTTCAAGTACCCCTCTCCAAGCAAACCATACAATGAACCCTTTCACAATACCCCCTTCCCCCAACTCGATCCCGCTAAGCCATAGTTCTTGTGGTACAACTACTAAGTAGTCAGGGTGCAAAATAAGGGAACACTCTTTGATTTGGCAGCCTGACTCCTAGTGGTAGTACTCCGAGACTAGAATTGGGGCTTGGGGTCTCTATTTCGATTCAGGGGCAATTTTACTAAGCCGCGTGGAGGGCCATAATTGAATGGGGCCGGCCATCTATAAGGGCTGTCAACTCTAACGCCGGCCCCATCAAGCGGCGTACCCGACTGTATTATTGAAACAAGATGGCCGGCCATCTTTCGTTTCGATAATACGGTTGGGGCCGGCCAAATCTTAGAGATTGCCAGCGTTAGAGATGGCCGCCATTGGTTTTCGCCGATAATGGAAACTAATGGCAGCCATCTCAAACCCGGCCAAATCCAAGGCATTTGGTCGTGGGAGGAGCCAGCATTTGTAGTGCACTGGTACCCCTCACATGCCAGGACACCAACCGGGCACCCTAGGGGGCACTGCAGTGGACTTCACAAAATGATCCCAGGTACATAGCTCCCTTACCCTTGTGTGCTGAGCCCCCCAAATCCCCCCCCAAAACCCACTACCCACAACTGTACACCACTACCATAGCCCTTAAGGATTAAGGGGGGCACCTACATGTGGGTACAGTGGTTTTTGGAGGGGTTTGGAGGGCTCCCGTTTACCACCACAAGTATAACAGGTAGGGGGGGGATGGGCCTGGGTCCGCCTGCCTGAAGTGCACTACAGTACCCACTAAAACTGCTCCAGGGACCTGCACACTGCTGTCATGGAGCTGGGTATGACATTTGAGGCTGGCATAGAGGCTGGCAAAAAAAATGATTTTTATTTCTTTTTTGGTGTAGGAGAGGGGTTGGTGACCACTGGGGGAGTAAGGGGAGGTCATCCCCGATTCCCTCCGGTGGTCATCTGGTCAGTTGGGGCACCTTTTTAAGGCTTGGTCATGAACAAAAAGGGACCAAGTAAAGTCAGCCAAATGCTTGTCAGGGCCGGCTTTCTTTTTCCATTATCGGCCCGAAGCCGACCATCTGTTAACCACGCCCCGTCCCACCTTCGGTACCCTGCAGACACGCCCCCTTGAACTTTGGCCTGCCCTGCGACGGAAAGAAGTTGAAGCCGGCCAAAATCGGCTTTGTGTCGGAAGATGGCCGGCTTTCTCGTTCGAAAATAAGTAGGATAGAAACCTATGCGCGCTCAATGCATGCCAAATTGGAGTTACCTCCCGGTTACTGCATAGCCCTGGAGGTAATTTCAATTTTGGCACGCGCCCGCTACGAGCGTCTGAAAAATATTTTCTGGCGCGCGGCAGCTACGCGCTTAGACCATTACCGCCCGGTTACCCAAAACAAACACACGGCAATTTTCATTTTCACACACATCCATTTTTGGCAAATAAAAAAAAGGGGGCATTTTTTTGTAGGTGAGCTAAAAAATAATTCTATGCACGCCCAAGACACGCATCTACACTACCACAGGACATTTTTCAGCGCACCTTAGTAAAAGGACCCCTCAGTTTGCTGTGGGCCAGGAGTACCCAGGGATCACTTCCACCCCCTTCTCCCCCAATTCCCATCAGACACATTCCTGAAAGGTGCCAGGAGCAAGAAAATCAGAGGTTTGGGGGTCAAGGAAGTATTTTGAAAGAGGATCAAGGGGTGGAGAGACTGTGGAGTTAGAGGGGCATATTTTTTTAGTAAGCACCAGCTCCTTTAAATTGTTTCTTGGAATCAACAGGCTGCTGTGCTTGGAGAAGAAAAATAGCAATGACTCTTGAGGTGTTGATATCTTTCCAGAAATAAACACAATTTGCAGCTCATTATTATTTAATGTGTGTTTGCTGTAAAATAATTCAGTTTTAAATTGCATTGGTGGTAAATAGCGCGTGTTATTGCTTTAACGAAGCTCAGTAAATAGACTTGTTATATCGTAAGCCCTCTGGGGACAGGGGGATGCCTACTGTACACGAGGAGCTACTATCGGAAAGGTGTGAGCTAAAAGTAAATGAAAGCATGAAAATGCACGACACTGACAAAACAAAAAAAAAAGAGGCACTGAAGTCTGCAAGAAGAAAATAGACAAAGATGGAACAGAAAGAAAATGAGAGTTAGACTGCGAGAAGGAGAATCGATGAAGCCAAACAGCAGAGGTCAGATGAAATAGCTTATTTTGTGCTGCAAGAAAGAGGTTATAACATTTTACAAATAAAAACTGAAAGAAATCTAATCTGCTTTATTCCCTTGAACAGGGCTCTCTCCTGGTTATTATACGTAGCATTGTGCAAAGAAAAATTGCAGGAAATCAGTGTGATATTTTAATTCCACAAATGGGAGTACAGGAATAATTTAATTTATAACATTTGTAGCTCTGCAGAAAAGCACTGACTAGGCATCCAACTGGGATCAGACCAATAATTTACACCACAGGGTGGATTCAAGAAAGTATGGCAAAATTAGGTGTGAAAAAGATGGGTGTTAAGCCCCAATTCTACATGCCTCTGATATGCCCATATGCATGCCCCCTGTATGCTACAATCTGGCCGATATTCAGCCGGCAGCAGTCAGCATTTCTATGTTCGACACCGGCTGCATTCCTGAATATTCAATGCTGGGACTTGTCTGGACATCGACACAGAACATCTGGTTCTAGGTTGGCCACAAAAGCTTATGTGGTTAAGTGCAAGGTTCAGCCCTTGAGTGCATAAGCTGAACTGCTATCTATGTGGCCCAATTATCTTATGCCCGGGGTTCCCAAACTTTTTCGGTTCATGGCCCCCCCCCCCAGGCCACATGGGTCTCCGTATCCCCCCCCCCCCCACATGGGTCTCCACACTCCCCCTCCTACCACATAGGTCTCCCTTTCACTGCAGCCCTCTCCTCTCACACCAGCACACCTTCCCAAAATCCAGCATCATTCGTACCTTCCTTCCTGCAGGTTCAGGATCCTCCCCCCCCACTACCACCACATAGGTCTCCCTTTCCCTTTTCCTGAAGCCCCCTCCTCTCACACCAGCACACCTTCCTCAAATTCAGCATTGCTCCTACCTTCCTTCCTGCAGGTCCAGGATTGCTGCCACTTCCTTCTCTTTCCCCTGAGCCGCCGCAGTGCTTGCAGCTTACATGTTCGGGCCGTTGGCGATTAACACAGGCACTCCGGGACCTTCCCAGTCTGCTGCGTCTGGCCCTCTCTGATGCAGCTTCCTGTTGAGAGGGCCAGACGCGGCAGAGGGAAGTCCCTATGAGTAAAGGCTGAGAAAGTTAGGGCTCTTCAGCTTGGAGAAAAGGTGGCTGAGGGGTGATATGACAGAAGTCTACAAGATAATGAGCGGAGTAGAGCGGACAGATGAGAAGCGTTTGTTTACACTTTCAAACAACAACAAAACCAGGGGACACAAGATGAAGCTAGAATAAGGTAGATTTAAAACAAATAAGAGAAAGTTTTTCTTTACTCAGCGTGTAGTTAGACTCTGGAACTCGTTGCCAGAGAATGTAGTGACAGCAGCTGGCCTTACGGAATTTAAAGGGGGTTTGGACAGATTCCTGATGGAAAAGTCCATTGAACATTATTAATTTTGGGGGGGGAGGGGGGGTGCCGGGTTTTTGAAGCTTGGATTGGCTGCTGTCAGAGACAGGATGCTGGGCTTGATAGACCCTTGGTCTTTTCCCAGTATGGCGGTGATTATGTATTTATGCCTTTTTATTTATTTTTGTTACATTTGTACCCTGCGCTTTCCCACTCATGGCAGGCTCAATGTGGCTTACATGGGGCAATGGAGGGTTAAGTGACTTGCCCATAGTCACAAGGAGCTGCCTGTGCCTGAAGTGGGAATCGAACTCAGTTCCTCAGGACCAAAGTCCATCACCCTAACCACTAGGCCACTCCTCCACTCAAAGGTACTGTTATTGGAACTGGTGTCATGGTTTGCAATATAGGCTCTAAGAAGCCTCTTTGCAGGATCACAAAGTACTTGGCAATGAAGTGTATATATATATATATAGTGCCCACCCATATTAGCTCTGGGCCCAGACAAAATGTCAGGTCTGGCTACCACACTGCTTCAGAAATACATTAAAAAAAACACAGGTACATACTCTCACTTTTCAGGCAGGCACACTCTCTCTCCTGGTGTTGTGCTGCTGTCTCTGCTCAAACATTCATTCACTGGGTGATCCCCCCTCCCCCCACCAAATCAGGTCTGCCCACCATCATGTAAATTTCTTGCATTTGCTGCCAGCTCTTTTTCTCAGCCTGTAGCACCAGATCCTCCCTTCCTTCCATTCCTCTTACATCACCCCTACAGGACACTCACTCCAAGTCCCCAGTGCAGAGCTCAGTCTCCCCAGCAGCTCATTCTTTCCTTCCCATGATTAGGGTAGCATTTCCATTGGCTGGATCCTACCACAGTCTCTGCTATGGAAGGGGGAAGGATTGGAGAGCTTTGGTGGTCTAAACTCCGAAAAACATCCAGACACTTTAGCCATCTTTCTACCTTTGAAACAGTTAGGAGGAGGAGTAGCCTAGTGATTAGTGCAGTGGACCTTGATCCTGGAGAATTGAGTTCAATTCCCACTGCAGCTCCTTGTGACTCTGGGCAAGTCACTTAACCCTCCATTGCCCCTGGTACAAAATAAGTACCTGAATATATGTAAACCGCTTTGAATGTAGTTACAAAAAAAACCTCAGAAAGGCAATATATCAAGTCCCCTTTCCCTCATAAGAGAGTCCTTATTTTGCAAATCTAAAGACATGACAAAAAAAATCCAGTTTTCAGTGCTGGCCACGTGATTCCTAAGCACACTGGCTTGCTAAACGTTTAGGTCCTAGACATCTGCCTTGTTTGCCTGTGCCTTAATCCAGCCCTGCTTGGGACATACTTTAACAATGAACTATAGGGCCTTTCCATTGAGGGAATCCTGACTATAAACAATGCTTTAAAACACGGAATCTCTTTCCCCTCACTCCGTTCCCTTCAGATTGAGTCTAATCATTTACACTATATCAACATTAATAATACAATGAATTTTGGCAGCTGGAGGACGGGAAGGGAAACCATAGCAACAACCACATAAACAATTCACCCAGTTGTTGCTGAGTCAGACACCATCCTATGAAGCCAGATGGCCAGTCGGAGATTGCTTATAATACCACAAGTATTTTTCCACCATGTTCACTTTTTATTCTATCTACACGAAGTCTAAACAATGAGAACCAAAAACACAACAAACTGCTAGTGATATGCAACTTATCCTTAAAATCGAGCGTGGTACCGGAAGATTGGAGGGTGCCCAATGTAACGCCCATTTTTTAAAAAGGCTCCAGGGGAGATCCGGGAAATTATAGACCAGTGAGTCTGACGTCGGTGCCGGGGAAAATGGTAGAGGCTATTATTAAAAACAAAATTACAGAGCACATCCGAGGACATGGATTACTGAGACCGAGTCAGCACGGTTTTTGTGTGGGGAAATCTTGCCTGACCAATTTACTTCAATTCTTTGAAGGAGTAAACAAACATGTGGACAAAGGGGAGCCAGTTGATATCGTGTATCTGGATTTTCAAAAGGCGTTTGACAAGGTACCTCATGAAAGGCTACAGAGGAAATTGGAGGGTCATGGGTTAGGAGGAAAGTCCTATTGTGGATTAAAAACTGGTTGAAGGATAGGAAACAGAGAGTGGGGTTAAATGGGCAGTATTCACAATGGAGAAGGGTAGTTAGTGGGGTTCCTCAGGGGTCTGTGCTAGGACCGCTGCTTTTTAATATATTTATAAATGATTTAGAGATGGGAGTAACTAGCGAGGTAATTAAATTTGCTGATGACACAAAGTTATTCAAAGTCGTTAACTCGGGACAGGATTGTGAAAAATTACAGAAGGACCTTACGAGACTGGGAGACTGAGTGGCTAAATGGCAGATGACGTTTAATGTGAGCAAGTGCAAGGAGATGCATGTGGGAAAAAAGAACCCGAATTATAGCTAAGTCATGCAAGGTTCCACGTTAGGAGTTACGGACCAAGAAAGGGATCTGGGTGTCGTCGTCAATAACACACTGAAACCTTCTGCTCAGTGTGCTGCTGCGGCTAGGAAAGCGAATAGAATGTTGGGTATTATTAGGAAAGGTATGGAAAACAGGTGTGAGGATGTTATAATGCCGTTGTATCACTCCATGGTGCGACCGCACCTTGAGTATTGTGTTCAATTCCGGTCGCCGCATCTCAAGAAAGATATAGTAGAATTGGAAAAGGTGCAGTGAAGGGCGACTAAAATGATAGCGGGGATGGGACGACTTCTCTATGAAGAAAGACTAAGGAGGCTAGGGCTATTCAGCTTGGAGAAGAGACGGCTGAGGGGAGACATGATAGAGGTATATAAAATAATGAGTGGAGTGGAACAGGTGGATGTGAAGCGTCTGTTCACGCTTTCCAAAAATACTAGGACTAGGGGGCATGCGATTAAACTACAGTGTAGTAAATTTAAAACAAATCAGAGAAACTTTTTCTTCACCCAACATGTAATTAAACTCTGGAATTCATTGCTGGAGAATGTGGTGAAGGCGGTTAGCTTAGCAGAGTTTTAAAAGGGGTTGGACGGTTTCCTAAAGGACAAGTCCATAAACCGCTACTAAACGGACTTGAAAAAATCCAAAATTCCAGGAATAACATGTATAGAATGTTTGTACATTTGGGAAGCTTGCCAGGTGCCCTTGGCCTGGATTGGCCGCTGTCGTGGACAGGATGCTGGGCTCGATGGACCCTTGGTCTTTTCCCAGTATGGCATTACTTATGTACTTATGTAACGCTGACCGCTGCTGGCTGAATATTGGCCGGGATTATTTCGCCATCAGTGGTTGCTTGGAGGACCTCGGAAATACACTTTTGACTTTTCCAGTCCCTTTCTAACATCTAGATAAGCAGAAATGCCCCCCCAAGATCCAACATTGTAACTGGGGGAGGAGATTAGTTTAGGAGGGTAATCTTCTTGGGTATACCAGTTTCTCTTGCTTGAGACTGCGTGATATTACGTTGCTGTATTCAACAACCTGATTAGTCGTGGGACATTATACCATCGTGTTCATAATAAGGCAAGTGTTATCGTTGTCACTGGTTTAAATAGCATAAGGACAGTTTGGATTGCATGTTTTGAAGACTGATTTTTTTTTTTGTTACATTTGTACCCCACGCTTTCCCACTCATGGCAGGCTCAATGCGGCTTACATGGGGCAATGGAGGGTTAAGGGACTTGCCCAGAGTCACAAGGAGCTGCCTGTGCCTGAAGTGGGAATTGAACTCAGTTCCCCAGGACCAAAGCTCACCACCCTAACCACTAGGCCACTCCTCCACTGTTGCTACTATTTGAGATTCTACATGGAATGTTGCTATTCCAACATTCCACGTAGAAGTCGGCCCTTGCAGATCACCAATGTGGCCACGCAGGCTTCTACATGGAATGTTGCTAGTGGAATAGCAACATTCCATGTAGAATCTCCAATAGTAGCAACATTCCATGTAGAATCTCCAGTAGTATCTATTTTATTTTTGTTACATTTGTACCCCGCACTTTCCCACTCATGGCAGGCTCAATGCGGTTTACATGGGGCAATGGAGGGTTAAGTGACTTGCCCAGAGTCACAAGGAGCTGCCTGTGCCTGAAGTGGGAATTGAACTCAGTTCCCCAGGACCAAAGTTCACCACCCTAACCACTAGGCAACTACTCCACTTTGGACACGTTTTCACAATATGGAGGTTTTTTTGACCTATGATTACCGTTTTAACTGTGAGCAAGATTGATCACTGGTATAGTGATTCATGATATCAGTTAGAGATGTTTGCCACAGTTTTATGAGGTCTTTTTCTCCTTTATGGGTCCTTTTACTAAGGTGTGTTGAAAAATGGCCTGCGGTAGTGTGGACATGTGTTTTGGGCAAATGCAGGATCATTTTTCAGCGCACCTGTAAAAAAAAGCCTTTTTTAAATTTTTGCCGAAAACGGACGTGCGGCAAAATGAAAATTGCCACGGGTCCATTTTGGGTCTGAGACTTTACCGCCAGCCATTGACCTAGCGGTAAAGACTTGTGCGGTAACCGGGAGGTAATGACCTACATGCATCAAATGCCACTTGGCGCACACCCAATATGCGTGTCAGAAAATAAAAATTATTTTTCAGACGTACGTATCGTACGCGCGCAAGAGCCCCACGGTGGCCGGGCAGTAACTCCATTTTGGCGTACGTTGGGCGCGCGTACACGCTTATGCAGCTTAGTAAAAGGGCCCCTTATTTTTTTTTTAATATTAAAGGTGTTTGGAGAGTTTTCAAAAAATAAAAATTGAAGTATTCACTTTTGTGGTTTAGGACTATTTGACCTACATTTTGGAGTGAATTAGATGCTATTCTGTGTCTGAGCCACCACATCTAGCTGCAGGTACATGTGTAGCCCGGTTCCTAATAGCTGTATCTGCAAGTCGGCAATTTCCTCATGTCATGCAGCAGACCCTAAGATAACTTCATACTCCTGCAGTTGTGAGTATTGTATGTCTTTCTTTATTAACAGAATGTCAGTGAAGATAAATCTCCCTAATATAAAGCCCCCTCAAATAGTATGACATTATCTGCTGTAATAAAATAAATGTATCACCACAGAATGTAGATTATGACAGCTAGGCCATTTATTTTTAATTATCATAACAGATGGCATGTCAGATACAACAGCTTTGACAAAGAATCCAAGCATCTCCATAAAGTCATGCCAAGATGGCAGGTAGAACAAACCATGCATACCCTAAACAGTTTACACGCTACTGATAACACATTTAACAGCACATGGACATCTATTTAAGATGAAGTAAACTGAAGTGGGTGGGTTGGCAATGGTCACACCCTCATTATTATTATTATTATTTTGTTTATCTTTTATTTTCACAAAGAGAGGTGCCAAAAAAAACCCCAAATACAATCCAACACAGTAAAATCCTCTAAAAGCCCGGGTCTAACAAATACAATACATTTTTTAAAAGATCAAAATTCAATCCTCTTTATGTATCAACGTATTGACAAAACAAATCTAAGGGAGCCCAGATCTGTCTAAACACTGAAAAGCTCCATCTCTTAATTGCAGCAATTTCTTCATACTTCCTAGTGTAGCATCATATGAGTTTAATCGTCAGAGTTATTGATTTTGCTGGATCGGATACAAATCTACTATAATAAAACTCACCCTCAACGTTCTGAGGACACTGACGTCAGTGAAGCCAAGCCCTAACTTCCTTCAAAAAGGTTCGAAGGTTCGTGGTGGTGAAGCCACCAAAATCGCTCCGGGCCCCGCCCTCGAGGGCGGAGCAATGGCAGAACAACGAAGGGGTTGGCAGGGAGGGGTGGGAAATCGCTCTGGGCCCTGCCCTCGCGTCAAATGTCATGACGTTGGGGGCGGAGCAATGGAAGAATAACGAAGGGGTTGGCCAGGGAGGGAGGGGGGTGTTGGCGATGAACACCTTGCTAGCGCCCGTTTCATTTGATCTGAAACGGGCCTCTCTTACTAGTGTATATATAAAATATATACAGCTGCAAAGACTTTACTTTCACATTTCCCCCCCCCCCCCCCCCCCCCCCACCGGAAACTACTGATAACAAAAACTAGCTGGGTGGATACCGAAGTCCATCAACACATCTCCAAAGAACACAAATCTGAAGATGGACAGCAATCACAGAGACTGGAGTTAACCAAAGACAGTGAAACTCCACCTATTCTCAGACAATAACTCAGACTGAAAAGCCCATCTAGCTATCTAATCTGACAAAAGAAGCCCACCTACTCTCAAACAAAGACTCTTGTAATCCTGTCAGATGCCTTCTGAATGTATATCACAGCAGATGTCCAGACAGAAAGTCTTATTTATTTATTTTATTGCATTTGTATCCCACATTTTCCTACCTATTTGCAGGCTCGATGTGGCTTACAGAGTTTGTTATGACATAGTCATTCCATGATATCAGATACACTTAGTATTGTATAGAGATTAAGTAAGGGAGGAGAGACGGAAGGTGTTAGGCAGGATAGTATGGAAGGTGGACTTTAATAATTGGAAGGATTGGTAAGGTAGTTTGTGAGGCTATGGGTTCTCTTTGTCATTAAAACATGTGACCAGTTACCATGCTCCATCTGAAAACTAGATGAAACCAGTTTTCAGCTATCCCTGAGTTTTCATTGGATTGAGTACACCCCACCTGACTTCAGCCTATGGTCCAACAACAGATTATAAAAAGCCTGGAACATGCTCAGTTTGCTCTCTTGCTCTGCCTCTCTGCTGGACTTCACACACATCTAAAATAAGACTTTGTCCAGGCTCCAGCAACAACTCTGCAACAAAAAGACGTCTTTAGCAGCGAGGATCTCCTTCATCACTCTAACCAGCAGCCTCCATCAAAGTGAGTTACCATTATCCAGCTTAATTTATAATTCAGATTTGCTATCTTGAAAGCACATTTCCTCTTGTGAAAGATCCTTAAAAACTGTCTCTCTCTTGTAACATTATTACATTACCTGTATTGTAAATAAACATTTTAAAGTTAAATATATGGTCTTTATGTTCTGAGCACATGTCCTTAAACCTTACAGTGCAGGTTAATGTAATTCAACAAATATAGTATTTAAGGATTGGCAATTAAAATTCAATGCAAAGAAATGCAAAGTGTTGCATTTAGGGAGTAGAAATCCACGGGACACGTATGTGTTAGGCGGTGAGAGTCTGATATGTACAGACGGGGAGAGGGATCTTGGGGTGATAGTAACTGAGGATCTGAAGGTGACAAAACAGTGTGACAAGGCGGTGGCCGTAGTTAGAAGGTTGTTAGGCTGTACAGAGAGAGGTGTGACCAGCAGAAGAAAACAGGTTTTAATGCCCCTGTATAAGTCGTTGGTGAGGCCCCACCTGGAGTATTGTGTTCAGTTTTGGAGGCTGTATCTTGCTAAGGATGTAAAAAGAATTGAAGCGGTGCAAAGAAAAGCTACAAGAATGGTATGGGATTTGCGTTACAAGATGTTGTGACAAGGCTACATCCCCGATGTATAGAGTGAAGCAGCAAAACCATGAACTACATATCCCAGAATGCATTTCCAGTCCTAGCAGTGAGAGCCAGGGGATAGGCAAGCTGGCCATATACCGTCTCTGACCACAAGAGGGAGGGTGAATGAAGGAGCCAGTTCCCCTGGACCCGCAATCAGTATATCATGCTGCCCACCTGTAATAGGGAGGGGTGGGCTGAGAAGCAGGAGGAGGATTGGATGGAAGAGGGAATTAATCAGCCTGAGCAGGGGAAGAAAGCAGAACGGAATGGGAGCTTGAGAGCTGAGGAAGGCAGCCCCTGAAGGTTTGGAAACCTACATGGTTTGGGAATTTATTTTGGCTTAAAGCCTGTTTTTCTTTTGGGAGACCTGTTTGCTTTGGGGAAACCATGAATGGTGGGGGAATTACTAACCTGTTTTGAAACCTGATTATTTTGAGAACCTCTGAAGTTGGAAGGCTTGTTTATGAAGGAGGGCTGCCTGGTGGGAAGAGGGGTTCAGTTCAGGAGGAGAGAAGCAGTTGCAGGCTGAAAATCCTTGGGCAAGAGAGGTCCCTAAAGTACTGTTCAGTTCAGGAGGAGAGGAGCAGTGCAAGCTGACAATCCTTGGGCAAGACAGGTCCCTAAAGTACTGAAGCAGGCTGAAATACCTTGGGTGGGAGGAAGTCCTCAAAGTATTGAACCTCCTGAAAGTAAAGGCTGCTTGATGATTAACTGTTTGTCTTGAGGGGAAATCCTGCTTGTGGGACAAGTACTATTTGTTTGCTACTGACGAGAACAAAAAGGCAGGGATTTCCAAAGGACTATTGCATTCCCCTCAGGGAAGGGGGCAACGTCTTTGTGTAATTGGCTGATGTACTAAGCAAGGCAGAACAGCCCTGCCTGAGAAGCAAGTCTCTACTCTGGAGTGAAGTTTTGTTTATGAATCTGGAAAATAAAGGAATGTTTTGAAGTATTTCCTGGTGGCAGTTTTGTGAAGTTCTGGCTATTCATGGGAGGCAGCTTCCTCCCCCATACTGGAGCAGCGGGCCCGTTTACAACGTATGAGGAGAGACTTGCTGACCTGAACATGTATACCCTGGAGGAAAGGAGAAACAGGGGAGATATGATACAGACGTTCAAATATTGAAAGGTATTAATCCGCAAACGAACCTTTTCCGTAGAGGGGAAGGTGGTAGAACTAGAGGACATGAAATGAGACTGAAGGGGGGCAGACTCAAGAAAAATGTCAGGAAGTATTTTTTCATGAAGAGAGTGGTGGATACTTGGAATGCCCTCCCACAGGAGGTGGTGGAGATGAAAACGGTAACGGAATTCAAAAATGCGTGGGATAAACATAAAGGAATCCTGTTCAGAAGGAATGGATCCTCAGAAGCTTAGTGGAGATTGGGTGGCAGAGCCGGGGCTAGTGGTTGGGAGGCAGGGCTAGTGTTGGGCAGACTTCTACGGTATGTGCCCTGAAAATGGCAGATACAAATCAAGGTAAGTTATACACAAAAATAGTACATATGAGTTACGACGCATAATACTGAGCAATACCATGGAGTACACAAGCATCCTTGAATGCTTAGACCCAAATCCTGGGGAATACCCAGCCGATCGATCATGGACCAACTTTGACCTGATCTCAATAAATGAACTCACACACTAGCTCAATAAATATGCCAAATCTCATTGCAATCTTGACACTTGCCCTATCAGCCTAATAAGATCCGCACCCAATCAATTCAAACAAGACCTCATAAACCAAATAAACTACAGACTCATAAACGGACTCTTCCCCACGGAAAATGGAAATATCCTACTCACTCCTCTGCCTAAAGATACCAAGAAAAGCACAATGGACTTAACCAACTACCGACCAGTCGCTTCCATCCCACTCACAACAAAATTGATGGAGGGTATAGTGACGAAACAACTCACCGAATACCTGACCAAACACTCAATTCTACATGAGTCTCAATCAGGATTTCGATCAAATCATAGTACTGAAACTGTACTAGTGTCGGCAATGAACACATTCAAAACAACGATCGCAACCGGCAAGAACATACTCATCCTACAATTTGACATGTCTAGTGCCTTTGACACGGTGGATCATGGAATATTATTACACCTACTAGAGTACTTCGGAATCGGAGGCCCAGTTCTCAAATGGTTTGAAGGATTCCTCACCACCAGATCCTACCAAGTAATAACGAATACGGACAGATCACCACCCTGGAGACCAGAATGCGGAGTTCCCCAAGGATCCCCCCTCTCACCAACTATCTTCAACCTAATGATGATACCACTAGCCAAACTACTAGCCAACCAAAACCTTAACCCCTACATATATGCCGATGATGTTACGATCCATATCCCGTTCAAAAGTGACTTAAATGAAATAACCAACAAGATCAACCAGAGCTTCCAGACTATGCACTCTTGGGCGGACTCATTCAAGCTAAAACTCAACGCAGAAAAAACTCAATGTCTAGTTCTCACCTCCCAATACAATACAAACAACTACCCTACAATAACTACACCCTACTGCACACTTCCTATCTCAGAAAATCTGAAAATCCTTGGAGTCACCATTGACCGAAACCTCACTCTCGATACCCACGCGAAGAACACTACGAAAAAAATGTTCCAATCGATGTGGAAACTCAAAAGAATAAAACCTTTCTTCCAAAGAAACATCTTCCGCACCCTAGTACAGTCATTAGTGATAAGCCACTTGGACTACTGTAACGCTCTGTACGCAGGCTGCAAAGAACAGACCATCAAAAAACTCCAGACAGCCCAGAACACCGCAGCCAGACTCAATTTTGGAACACCTAAATACGAAAGTGCGAAACCCCTCAGAGAGAAACTACACTGGCTTCCGCTCAAGGAACGAATTGAGTTCAAGATCTGCACGACTGTACACAAAATCATTCATGCAGATGCCCCACTCTATATGCTAAACCTAGTGGACTTACCGCCCAGGAATGCCAAAAGATCGGCCCGCAAATTCCTCAACCTGAACTTCCCCAGCTGTAAAGGAATGAAATACAAACAGGCTTATGCTACTACATTTGCGTACAAAAGCACACAGTCCTGGAACGCACTACCCATGGCACTGAAAACCATAACCAATCTAACAAGCTTTCGCAAAGCCCTGAAAACACATCTCTTCAACAGAGCCTATAAAAGTCACCCTCAATGAAACAAATCACTCCTTAAACTACCCAAATACACCTAAGACACCTCTCACACGACCTTACCTAACACCTTTCCATCTGTATTCCTCTTTCACCTCAGCCTATGATTGATTGTCTTTGTTTTTTGTCTTCAAATCATGTAACAACGTTTTCATTTCCATACTCTGTAAGCCACATTGAGCCTGCAAAAAGGTGGCAAAATGTGGGGTACAAATACAATAAATAAATAAAAATCTTGTTGGGCAGACTGGATGGACCATGCAGGTCTTTCTCTGCCATCATCTACTATGTTACTATGTAATTCCCCCTTTTCTTACATATTCTTATTCTTATCATATTACCTTATATTTAATTGGTGGAGAATACAATATAGAAGAATAGAATATATTAATATATTAATTATTATTACACTAGTAAGACACAGTATTCCACCATGCATTCATAGACAGGATTATATTTGTATTTCCACTCAGATAATATAGATCGTATAGCTATGGTCATAAATAAATCAAATAGTTTAGCTTGCTCCTTACTTAATAAATTATAGTGACTGATCACAACGTAACAACCTTATAATTGAACTCAGCACACATTCCTAACACATTTATAATTCTATCCCTCACCGGTACCCAAAATGGTTTTTAAATTTGTACAGGCAAACAGCATATGAAAGAAAATTCCTACAGCAGACCAGCATTTATTAGAACCACCAGTCCCCTGTTTTGCAACTTTGAAAGGGATCCATACAGCTCTATGAGCCAACTGACAGGCTCATTTTCAAAAGAGAAAAACGTCCAACAAGTGACATAAGTCTGCATTTGGACGATTTTCTCACAAAAACATCCAAATCAGTATTTTCGAACCCTCTTTTGCGACGTTTTTTTCTCTGAAGTCCGTCAGAAGTCGTCTAAATCTCAAGGGGATGAGCCAGGGCCTGTTCAAGGCGGGACTTGGGCGTTCCTAAGACTTAGACTTTTTCAGCAATAATGGAACCAAACAAAACCGTCCAGGACTACAACTTAGACGTTTTGAGCTAGACCTGTTTTTATAACGAATAAGGCACAAAAAGGTGCCCTAAATAACCAGATGACCACTGGAGGGAATCAGGAATGACCTCCCCTTATTCTCCCTGTGGTCGCTAACCCCCTCCCACCCCCCAAAAATGTGATGAAAAACATTACTTACCAACCTTTACGCCAGCCTCAAATGTTATACTCAGGTCCATTAGAACAGCATGCAGGTCCCTAGAGTAGTCTAGTGTTGGGTGAAGTGCATTGCAGACACGTGGACCCAGGCTCATACCTCCCCTTACCTGTTACACTTGTGGAGGAAACTGTGAGCCCTCCAAAACTCACCAGAAACCCACTGTACCCACATATAGGTGCCCCCTTCACCCATAAAGGCTATGGTACATAAGTACTGCCATACTGGGAAAAGACCAAGGGCCCATCAAGCGGCCAATCCAGGCTTCAAGAACCCCCCCCCCCCCCAAAAAAAAAAAAATAATGTTCAATGGACTTTTCCCTCAGGAATCTGTCCAAACCCCCTTTAAATTCCGTAAGGCCAGCTGCTGTCACTACATTCTCCGGCAACGAGTTCCAGAGTCTAACTACACGCTGAGTAAAGAAAAACTTTCTTCTATTTGTGTTAAATCTACCATATTCTAGCTTCATCTTGTGTCCCCTGGTTTTGTTGTTGTTTGAAAGTGTAAACAAACGCTTCACATCTGTCCCCTCTACTCCTCTTGTTATCTTGTAGACTTCTATCATATCAACCCTCAGCCACCTTTTCTCCAAGTTGAAGAGCCCTAACCTTCTCAGCCTTTCCTCATAGGGAAGTCGTTCCATTCCCTTTATCACTTTCGTCGCCCTTCTCTGCACCTTTTTTAATTCCTTTATATCTTTTTTGAGATGCGGCGACCAGAATAGGTGCACCTACTTATGATAGGTCAATGGCTGGCATAAGAGTCATGCAATGCATGCAACTGATAGTAATCAGTAAGTTGCTCACCTCATTTGGTGACATGCCTATGATTTGACAATGCTTTCTGCCCACGTGTACACCTTCCAGACAATGCCACTCCCCTGACGACCTACCTAGCTACGACTCTGGGGTGACCCCTTACTTATCTCTGTATGATAGCCTGCTTTTCCCCCAGGTAGAAGTTACAGTGTTTTTACATACTGGGCTTGTAGAGGTCTAAAATATTTGTTCCAAAAACTGATTGAGAAAGGTAGGCTACAGCAGTGGCGTACCAAGGGGGTGGGGGCGGTCCGCCCCGGGTGCATGCCGCTGGGGGGGTGCCACGCGCCTGTTGGCTGCGAGTCCGCTCATAAGTACATAAGTAATGCCATACTGGGAAAAGACCAAGGGTCCATCGAGCCCAGCATCTTGTCCACGACAGCGGCCAATCCAGGCCAAGGGCACCTGGCAAGCTTCCCAAACGTACAAACATTCTATACATGTTATTCCTGGGATTTGGGATTTTTCCAAGTCCGTTTAGTAGTGGTTTATGGACTTCTCCTTTAGGAAACCGTCCAACCCCTTTTTAAACTCTGCTAAGCTAACCGCCTTCACCACATTTTCCGGCAATGAATTCCAGAGTTTAATTACACGTTGAGTGAAGAAAAAATTTCTCCGATTTGTTTTAAATTTACTACACGGTAGTTTCATCGCATGCCCCCTAGTCCTAGTATTTTTGGAAAGCGTGAACAGAAGCTTCACATCCACCTGTTCCACTCCACTCATTATTTTATATACCTCTATCATGTCTCCCCTCAGCCGTCTCTTCTCCAAGCTGAATAGCCCTAGCCTCCTTAGTCTTTCTTCATAGGGAAGTCGTCCCATCCCCGCTATCATTTTAGTCGCCCTTCGCTGCACCTTTTCCAATTCTACTATATCTTTCTTGAGATGCGGCGACCAGAATTGAACACAATACTCAAGGTGCGGTCGCACCATGGAGCGATACAACGGCATTATAACATCCTCACACCTGTTTTCCATACCTTTCCTAATAATACCCAACATTCTATTCGCTTTCCTAGCCGCAGCAGCACACTGAGCAGAAGGTTTCAGCGTGTTATCGACGACGACACCCAGATCCCTTTCTTGGTCCGTAACTCCTAACGTGGAACCTTGCATGACGTAGCTATAATTCGGGTTCTTTTTTCCCACATGCATCACCTTGCACTTGCTCACATTAAACGTCATCTGCCATTTAGCCGCCCAGTCTCCCAGTCTCGTAAGGTCCTCTTGTAATTTTTCACAATCCTGTCGCGAGTTAACAACTTTGAATAACTTTGTGTCATCAGCAAATTTAATTACCTCGCTAGTTACTCCCATCTCTAAATCATTTATAAATATATTAAAAAGCAGCGGTCCTAGCACAGACCCCTGAGGAACCCCACTAACTACTCTTCTCCATTGTGAATACTGCCCATTTAACCCCACTCTCTGTTTCCTATCCTTCAACCAGTTTTTAATCCACAATAGGACATTTCCTCCTATCCCATGACCCTCCAATTTCCTCTGTAGCCTTTCATGAGGTACCTTGTCAAACGCCTTTTGAAAATCCAGATACACAATATCAACCGGCTCCCCTTTGTCCACATGTTTGTTTACTCCTTCAAAGAATTGAAGTAAATTGGTCAGGCAAGATTTCCCCACACAAAAGCCGTGCTGACTCGGTCTCAGTAATCCATGTCCTTGGATGTGCTCTGTAATTTTGTTTTTAATAATAGCCTCTACCATTTTCCCCGGCACCGACGTCAGACTCACCGGTCTATAATTTCCCGGATCTCCCCTGGAGCCTTTTTTAAAAATGGGCGTTACATTGGCCACCCTCCAATCTTCCGGTACCACGCTCGATTTTAAGGATAAGTTGCATATCACTAGCAGTAGCTCCGCAAACTCATTTTTCAGTTCTATCAGTACTCTAGGATGAATACCATCTGGTCCAGGAGATTTGCTACTCTTCAGTTTGCTGAACTGCCCCATTACGTCCTCCAGGTTTACCGTGAAGTCAGTAAGTTTCTCCGACTCGTCCACTTGAAATACCATTTCCGACACCGGTATCCCACCCAAATCTTCCTCGGTGAAGACCGAAGCAAAGAATTCATTCAGTCTCTCCGCTACGTCTTTGTCTTCCTTGATCGCCCCTTTTACCCCTCGGTCATCCAGTGGCCCAACCGATTCTTTTGCCGGCTTCCTGCTTTTAATATACCGAAAAAAATTTTTACTATGTTTTTTTGCCTCTAATGCTATCTTTTTTTCGTAATCCCTCTTGGCCTTCTTTATCTGCGCCTTGCATTTGCTTTGACACTCCTTATGCTGCTTCTTGTTATTTTCAGACGGTTCCTTCTTCCATTTTCAGAAGGCGTTTCTTTTAGCCCTAATAGCTTCCTTCACCTCACTTTTCAATCAGGCCGGCTGTCTTTTGGAGTTCCGTCTTTCTTTTCTAATTCGCGGAATATGTATGGCCTGGGCCTCCAGGATGGTATTTTTGAACAGCGTCCACGCCTGTTGTACAGTTTTTACTCTCTCAGTTGCCCCCCTAAGTTTTTTTTTTACCGTTCTTCTCATTTTATCATACTCTCCTTTTTAAAAGTTAAACGCTAACGTATTTGACTTTCTGTGTACAGTTACTTCAAGGTCGATATCAAAACTGATCATATTATGGTCACTGTTATCAAGCGGCCATAACGTCCCTCACCAGATCATGCGCTCCACTAAGGACCAAGTCTAGAATTTTTCCTTCTCTCGTCGGCTCCTGCACCAATTGCTCCATAAAGCTGTCCTTGATTTCATCAAGGAATTGTATCTCTGTAGCGTGTCCCGATGTTACATTTACCCAGTCTATATTTGGATAATTGAAGTCACCCATTATTATCACATTGCCCATTTTGTTCGCGTCTCTGATTTCTTTTATCATTTCTGTGTCTACCTGCTCATCCTGGCGAGGCGGACGGTAGTACACTCCTATCACCGTTTTTTTCCCTTTTATACATGGAATTTCAACCCACAATGATTCAAAGGTGTGATTTGTGTCCTGCTGAATTTGTAATCTATCTGAGTCAAGGCTCTTGTTAATATACAATGCTACCCCTCCACCAGTCCGGTCCACCCTATCACTACGATATACTTTGTACCCCGGTATGACAGTGTCCCACTGGTTATCCTCCTTCCACCAGGTCTCAGTAATGCCTATTATATCCAATTTTTCGTTTAGTGCAATATATTCCAACTCTCCCATCTTATTTCTTAGACTCCTAGCATTTGCATATAGACATTTCAGAGTATGTTTGTTGTTCTTATTTGCATGATGCTTAGTACCTGACACTATTGATTTGACATCTTTTGTCTGATCTTTAGTTGTATTTAAGGGCACCTGGTCTACCACGTTCCCTCCCTGCTGCTCCCTCTGCGTGGAACAGGTTACTTCCTGTTCCGGGGCAGAGGGAGCAGCAGGGAACGAGTAGACTTGGAGCCGACAGGCGCGCGGCACCCCCCCCCCCCCCCAACAGGTAAAAATGCACCGGGGGGGGGGTATCGTGCTGCACCCGGGGGGGGGGGGGTGTAATTTCACCGGAGGGGGCCGCACTGCACCCGGGGGGGGGGGGGGTGCATTGGCGATCCGCCCCGGGTGTCAGTACGCCTAGGAACACCACTGGGCTACAGCCTTTTCCGGAGCTTCGGAGATAATTTTCCTTAATACCTACCCATTTTCTTCGCCTATGTGCAGCTACGAGACGTGGAGGGGCATTTTCAATACGACGTCCAAGTCCGAATTTGGACGTTTTGCACAAAACATCCAAAATCCAAATAGGAAAGAAGGTTATTTTCAAAAAAAGGAAAACATCTTTTATTCTGAAAATACCATTTCGAACAAGGTTTTGTGCTTGGTACGTTTTTTTTTTTTACCTTTTTTGAAAAAATAAAATCCAAGTGAAAAAAATTAGAAAATCAAGCCATTGGGATGTAGGAGGTGCCAGCATTTTTAGTAGATTGGCCCCCAGACACCCCAGGAGAGCAGTGCCCCATTGCTCCCTGGGATGTTGCTCCCTTACCTTGTCTGATGAGCCCCCCAAAACCCACTACCTCCAACTGTACACCACTACAATAGACTTATGGGTGAAGGAGGCACCTATATTTGGGTACAATGGGTTTCCGGTCAGTTTTGGAGGGTTCATAGTTTCCTCCACTAGTGTAACAGGCAGGGGGAGGTATGGGCCTGGGTCTATCTGTCAACAGTGCACTGCACCCACCAAGACTATTTCTAGGGACTTGGGTGCTGCTCTAATGGACCCCAGTATAACATTTGAGGCTGGAATAAAGCCTAGTAAGCAATGTTTTTAATCACATTTTTAAGGGGGGGGAGGGGTCATTCACCACTAGGGGAGATCATCCCTGATTCCCTTCAGTGGTCATCTGGTTATTTAGGGTATTTTTATGTGCCTTATTCATTATAAAAAGTCTTAGGATGTTGCCAGGTACTTGTGACTTGGACTGGCCACTGTTGGAAACAGGATACTGGGCTTGATGGCTCTTCGGTGTGTCCCAGTATGGCAACGTTTACATTCTTATCCCCCAGATTCTAGATATGGCGTCTAGAATTGTGTGACTAAATTTGGGTACGCTCTCAAGATGCGCATGGAGATTAATTGGCTAACAAGCCAATTAGTGTCAATAATTGGGTGTTAACAACCAATGATTGACATTAATTAGCACCCATTAAAATTTATGTGGACATCTGGTGTGAGCTATTCTAAAAGGCCTGGTGCCTAACTGTATTAGCACATAACTCAAGAAGGAGCATGGCCATGACAGGGGCATAAGTGTGTCAAGGGTGTTCTGGAAAGTTACGTGCATTCTTACAGTGCACCGACCTTGGTTGCCAGCAGGGGCGTATCTGAGGTTCAGCAGTAGGGGGGCAGGGGCTAGAGTGAGGGGGCACATTATAGCCCCCCCCCCCCCGGCCGACGACAACAACGACCCCCCCACCGCCGTCAACCCTCCCCCGCCGTCGCTGTCACCTACCCCCACCAAGGTCTGCTTCCTCCTGCCTGCCGGTGCCTTTTACTTCAGCTGGCTGGGGACCTCAACTCCCGCCAGCCCAGCCGAGGTCTTGTTTAAGTTTTCTTCCTTGTGCTGTGCTATGCTGTGCTGTTAAAAGCTGCATCCCTTCCCTTTCAGTTTCGGACGGAGTCTGACGTCGCAGCACGTTGTACGTGCAGGACGTCAACATGCTGCGACGTCAGACTCCGTCCGAAACTGGAAGGGAATGGATGCAGCTTTTAACAGCACAGCATGAGGAAGAAAACTTAAACAAGACCTCGGCTGGGCTGGCGGGGGTTGGGGTCCCCCGCCAGCTGAAGTAAAAGGCACCGGCAGGCAGAAGGAAGCAGACCTCGGCGGGGGTAGGTGACGGCGACGGTAGGGGAGAGTTGACGGCGGTAGGGGGGTCCAGGGCAAAATCTGCGGGGGCCCAGGCCCCTGTGGCCCCACACAGATACGCCCCTGGTTGCCAGCATTTACACCAGGTTACAGCAGGCGTAAGTCTGGCACTAAAAGTTGGCTTGGAACTAGGCGCTAAGGTCCAGATTCTATATAAAGCACCTAAACAATACAGAATACGCTTAGTTGATATCCCAGCACCTAAAACTACACTCCTCTATTTACACCAACAAAAAAGTGGCATAAATATTCTATAACTACGCATATAAATTTTGGAACACCCACAGAATGTCCATTTCTCTGCCCACAGCCATGCTTGCATTAGAATTTAGGTGCAGTTCGTTAAAGAATACGTTTCGCAAGTTGTGTGCATAAATTCTAATTGTTACCGATTAGTGCTCATTATTGCTCAAGTGCTGTTATCAACACTGATTAGCTTATTAAGCCAATTAAGTTATGCACTTGTTATAGAATACCCCTGGATTTCAGCATGGATCTCTAGACGCGCTATATAGAATCCGGGGATAAGTGGGCATGCTCTTAATAGAATCGTGCTTAGCGCCAATTTTTCAACACCTTTTATAGAATTCTTTCCTATGTGGGAGTTACAGAATTACCTCCAAAGTACGCACCTTCACATACACCATTTCAGGTGGGTTCTCTGCCATATACAGTAGTATTTTGTGAAGACAAGTAGGCGCCAGGGCGGACTGACCATTGGGACAACAGAATAGTGTCCAAGGGCTCACAGCAGTAGGGGGCCCACCAGGAGTGGACTGACCATTCAGGCAACCGGGCAGTGCCCGAGGGGCCAGAGGCTCTGCCCGGATGGCCGGCATGCCACCAGTGATCTAGTGGCCTCAGCAGGCGGGAACATGTTCTGCCGCTATTCCCCTCCCCCCGCCCGACACCACCATATTTTTAAAATGGTGGCTAAGACTCCCTGTGGAAGTCTCGTGAGACTGTCGAGACTACGGCTGAAAGTCCCGGCTGCCATTTTGAAAACACGGCAGCGCTGGAAGGCAGGGGAAAAGTGGCAACAAAGTGGACAGGAAAGAACATGCCTCCCCTCCCCCCCCCCACCCCCGCAGAGGCCACCAGACCACCAGGACCCCTCAGGTAGGACCAGGGCAATGAGGGCATCGGTGGCAGCAGGGGGGGGGGATGACGGCAGCAACCAGGCGGAGGGCCCAGACCACCCTCAGTGCCCAGGGGCCCAGATCACCATCAGTCCACCCCTGGGGACCACTCACCCCTTGCTTCCATTTAGTTTAATCATATTTTATAGGTGGTTAGAGGCACATGACCCTTATTGCCAGGAGCCCACTTGTCTTTCTAAAATAGTGCCTATCCATGGCACCCAATTATAAAATTTCCCTCTACATGTACTAAATATGTAGAAATTTAGATGCCACATTGATGTTTAAATTATTTCAGTCATGGCCACTGCTGAAAACTGACCTCACAATTTAGAAACAGCTAAGAAAAGAACCCTTAGTTATAACTGCATTGGCTACCAATCAAAGAACGCATCACTTTCAAAAATCTGCACGACTGTTCACAAAATAATTTACGGCGAGGCACCAGGATACATGACAGACCTCATCGACCTGCCAGCCGGAAACACCACAAAATCTACACGATCGTACTTAAACCTCCACTACCCAAGCAAGAAAGGATTCAAATACAAATCCATCTATGCAACCAGCTTTTCCTATTTAAGCGCACAACAATGGAACGCACTGCCAAAAGCAGTAAAAACTACGCTCGACCATCTAGACTCTTGGAAAGCACTAAAGACAGACCTGTTCAGAAGAGCATACCCCACCGTCTCAACATAAAATACCTGGACACCTACGTCACAATGAAACCAAAGACCTTAATGAACATTACCTGACTCTTCCTCCCCTCTCCCTCTCTAAGACCCCCCAATCCAACCTACCATACATGTACTTCATTCCACCAAAATATCACTTTGCATTATTCACACCATGTATTTGTTCATACCGGAATCGGCTATGGCCGTTAATAGTAATATGTAAGCCATATTGAGCCTGAAAATAGGTGGGGAAAATGTGGGATACAAATGCAACAAACAAGTAAATAAATAAACTGACAAGAAGCACAGTGCATTTTGTAATGCTAGGATAGATTTCCTTGGTACTTTAAAATGGTAAAAGCTATTTGAATACACACACACACACACAAAAAACCCAGCTGTCATCCTGTATTTAATGAAATGCACTGTACGCGTAGCCTATGTGAATATTTTTCAAATATTTATTTGTAAAACTTGTATCATAGGTGCTGATGGTCTCTGCAAGGATTAAAACTTCAGTCTACTTTGCTTCCTTACTTATTGATTATTAATAAAGCTTTTGAACATGCAAACACAGAACTGCTAATTGGTTCCCAAGGCCATACCTTCCCACTCATGAAAGGGGCTTAAGAACACAGAGACAAAGACAAGCAGACTGCGTATTTGCATTTCCTGGTAAATCATAAATGAAAGAACACAGTGAACGCTGGAAAAAAACAAAATAAACGACTTTCAGTTGATTCCATCGAACAGTCTGCCTTATTTCCTCTGGAATGCTGTTTTCGCCCGGGTGAGCATCAGACGGGTTTACTTTAGTAGAATTTAATAGTTTATAGGGAGGTCAGGGATGAAATCAGCTTTCACTGGGAAGCTGCTGGCACAGAAAATGTACTCACCGTGCCCTCATCTGCATACAACAACTCAGACCTGGCCAGAAAGTCTGTTCTTTTTTTTTTCTCCAGATTATCAAATAACAATACAAGTATAACACTTGATACAGAAAACTGGAAAGAAATAATTCAAAAACCATACACAAGAAAATAACAATCCTTCTTAGATCACAATAACTGAAACGGGGAGTAGCAAACAGACAAGGAGGTCAAAAAGAACAAAAAAAAATAAACAAATTAGGAAAGACCATTAACATGGTTATTAATACAACTTTAACACCCGCTCAAGGAGTCCCGTGAGTGATCTTCTTACATAGTAACATAGTAAACGATGGTAAATAAAGACCTGTATGGTCCATGCAGTCTGCACGACAAGATAAACTCATTTTACATGGTGTGTGATACTTTATATGTATACCCAAGTTTGATTTGTCCTTGCCATTCTCAGGGCACAGACCGTAGAAGTCTGCCCAGCACTGTTCTTGTACTAAAAGATCTGAAGCTAATGTTGAAGCCCCTTAAATTTACACTCCAGCCCATCCATATCTATTCAGTCATGATCAGGGCTTACACCGTAGAAGTCTGCCCAGCACTGGTTTTGCTTCCCAATTACCGGCGTTGCCATCCAATGTCCACTAAGATTCCGTAGATCCATTCCTTCTAAACAGGATCCAAGAAGGCTTTTAACTGATCAGGTTGGAAAAAAAAGTATATTTCACCCCCAAATTCTTTACTATACATTTACAAGGGTAGGTCAAAATAAAAGATGCACCCAAAGATAATGTATCCTGACAAAACCCGTAAAAAGGCCTTCCTATGATCTTGGGTTTGTTTTGTAACATCTGGAAAAATCTAGACTTTCTTTCTGCAGAAAGGCATCTGAGAATTACAAAAAAATAACTTCATAACGGCATTTAGATCTTGCTCAAACACAAATGAGGCACTCAATGCAGAACGTTCAGAATTTTCATCTAGAGAAGTCTCTAATAAAGCTGATATATTCAAATTTTCTAATTGCCCTTCTTACAACATAGGTCCACAGGGTTCACCCATAGATATAGAAGGAATATAATAAATTCTATGCATCGGAGGAATAGATTCAGAGGAAAATTTAAGAACTTCCACTAAATATTTTTTGAAGCAATCAAGAGGTGGAATTCCAGTTTCAATCTGCTCAACCTTCCTATGAAGCAGCATCTTATCTTTAATCAAACCAGAACAGACTTCCTGTAAAGATTGTACATCAGCCTTAATTGTTGAAATCTGTTCAGAAAAGTCTCACCTTGTATCAATCAAAGTCTTTGAAAGCTTATCAATTTAGCTCACGATAGCAGTAACTTCCTTCGAGGATTTCTCAATGGAAACATCCATTTTCTGGAGAACTCTCTATATGTTCTCCAGTGATAGCATTGCAGACTCAGTCAACTTCTGCAAAGCTAGCTGGTACTTGGTACTACTCTTCTCCACTTCAGAGCTGCCAGCAAGATTGACTTCAGCACGGGGCTGCCCACAAACACCTTCCGCAGGAGTCACCATCGTTAATGCTGTTGGGTCTGGAGGTTGCAATGGTCGAACAAGTTCCACAGAAGAAGCCTCTCCTCCACCCTCTACTGCAGCCGGGCCCCGCTCTCCGGTTTGCAAAATGGGAGTAGTCACTGCATATCATGAAATCATCCTCTGGATAGGAGAAGATGTTCAGGCAGCTGAGGGAACGCCCCAAACAACTCCCTTTCTCTTTATATGCGGCATATCTTCAGAAAATCACTTCAACCAGCAGGTAAGACACTCCCAGAAAGTCTGCTCTCAATCAAAAGGATTTACATCATTTGGATTTTTCTTTCTCAGCAACAGGAAAAGAAATATGTACAGTTAGGGTTATCGCACTGATTTTTTTTTTTTGTAACAATGTCCATATCAGTTGGTTCATCCCCAGAGGGACCTCTAATGTAACATAGCAACGTGGAGCGGAATTTTAGAAAGGACTTCCAACTCAGACTATGGACATCCAAATCCGTACATCAGATACGGGCGACCAATTCTCATGTACTTTAGAACAGATCTGCCGACATGCGGACTGTTCTAAAATATATGAGACATGGGCGTCCAAGTGCTGACCATGTCCAGCATGAAGACCATTTTACAAACTGAAATGTCTAAACTATGAATGGGGCAAAACAAGGGAGAGGAATGTCCACATTATAATAATATGGTTACGAAAACCTTAATTTGAAGGGGTAGCCTAATGATTACAGCAGTCAGCTGAGATCCAGAGGTTGCTAGTTCAAGTCACACTGTAGCATTTTGTAATCTTTGTTTCTTTTTTCTTTTGAATTGTGAGTCCTCCTGAGACAGGAGAATACCTACTGTTACTTCCCTTACTCCATTCACAGGAGAACTGCTCAACTGAAGTACCTTTCTGTAGCCTGGATGTGGCAAGTACCAGGTCTAAATACAGATGGTCATCCACCTTTTCGCTCCTCCCTAGTCCCACCCAAAACATACCCAGACCATGCCCCCTTGCCATATGGACAAGCAGCAGTTCTAGTCACCCATATCCTGGCTTTATAAAATTGGCATTTGGACTTCCATGCAATACGGATGTCTAAATGCTGGTTTTCGGATGTCCAAAACATGAATAGAGCTTGTAAAACAAGCAACCATAGTAAATGAAGTAAAGCTCTTTATCTTAATAGATCTTCTGGGACTGTTCCTCTATTCTCCCCTTCTTCTTCGTGGAAGGATGTGGTGGTGGACTCGTTCACCACTGCAACTACTACCTGAGATAAATGCAGCAGCTAAATTGGCTCTGGTACTGCTCACTGTCCAGATGCGCTGGTTATGCTAGTCAGCTATGCTCTTTCACCTTGCTGAAGGTGCAATGGGCAGGAAAGCAGGAGCCAAAGACAAAGGAATTCAAACTGGGCTGGACAGGATGCCCTGTTAAGGATGTAAAAAGAATTGAAGCGGTGCAAAGAAAAGCTACGAGAATGGTATGGGATTTGCGTTACAAGACGTATGAGGAGAGACTTGCTGAACTAAACATATATTCTCTGGAGGAAAGGAGAAACAGGGGTGATATGATACAGACGTTCAAATATTTGAAAGGTATTAATCCGCAAACGAACCTTTTCCGGAGATGGGAAGGTGGTAGAACGAGAGGACATGAAATGAGATTGAAGGGGGGCAGACTCAAGAAAAATGTCAGGAAGTATTTTTTCACGGAGAGAGTAGTGGATGCTTGGAATGCCCTCCTGCGGGAGGTGGTGGAAATGAAAACGGTAACGGAATTCAAACATGCGTGGGATAGGCATAAAGGAATCCTGTGCAGAAGGAATGGATCCTCAGGAGCTTAGTCGAGATCGGGAGGCGGGGCTGGTGGTCGGGAGGCGGGGATAGTGCTGGGCAGACTTATACGGTCTGTGCC
This sequence comes from Microcaecilia unicolor, assembly GCF_901765095.1. Classification (NCBI taxonomy): domain Eukaryota; kingdom Metazoa; phylum Chordata; class Amphibia; order Gymnophiona; family Siphonopidae; genus Microcaecilia; species Microcaecilia unicolor. The sequence continues at coordinate 76,720 of NW_021963186.1, read as the reverse complement.
ACAGCCGGTGGTGGGAGACGGGACTGGTGGTTGGGAGGCAGGGATAGTGCTGGGCAGATTTATACGGTCTGTGCCCTGAAGAGCACAGGTACAAATCAAAGTAGGGTATACACAAAAAGTAGCACATATGAGTTGTCTTGTTGGGCAGACTGGATGGACCGTGCAGGTCTTTTTCTGCCATCATCTACTATGTTATGTTATGTTACTAAAAGATTGTTATATATTTTATAGGTAATATAAGCGCTTAGTCCCCGGAAGAAGCTTGATTAAAAGTGAAACGGAGAGACCCGTTGGGCACACAAATTAAGCTAAGTGCTTTATACACTTTAAAATACAACATTATATGAATAATTGAACCACAGTGTTTGAAGAAAATTGAAGAAGTCAGAGTGCACTATATATATATAATAAAAAAAATATTACTTGGAGGTTTTTATAGACCGATGAGAAGACTGGAGTCCAGTAAAAGCTGCCACGAAGATATTTTACTTGTTGCCAAGTTGAGGCATTTGAGGTCTTTTTCCTCCATTTAAGATTATATATAGAGTAATTTGAGTATTATGTTGAATGTATATTAGACAAGAGATTTACAAACATAGTGAAATTTTCAGCTTGTAAGTTTGTTAGACACATTGATTTTTTGCTGAAATTCTGTCTAGTTATTGGTTTGAACAATATCATATAGAACCAGGAACAAGATCACATAAGATTTTTATTGTACATTAATTCTAGTCATTGCTTCTACATGAATGTCAAAGATTTAGATATATAACCTAATGGACTGTTACCAGAACAAAGCTTAGGCCTTAAACTGAATACCAATGGCTCTGCACAGTCATCTGTTGAGCAGAGGTGAGAACTGCAATAGAACTTAAAGAAACTGCTTAACAGAATTATTACGACAAAGGTAAAACATTTGTACAGTTTGTCACAACAGCTTTATACTTTCCTTAACACCAACAAATCATTCTGCAGGATTCAACATAGTGACTAACTCTCTTTGTATTTAACATGGCTGACTGAAGTGGCTCTTCAGTTCTTGAAGGATGAAATAGCTCCCCAGGCTAATTAGATTGTAAGCTCTGTCGAGCAGGGACTGTCTCTTCATGTTCAAGTGTACAGCGCTGCGTACGTCTAGTAGCGCTATAGATATGATAAGTAGTAGTAGTAGTCTTGGGATTCCGGAATCTTGCTACTCTTTGGGATTCTGCACAGAATCTTGCTACTATGGGATTCTGGAATCTTGCTACTCTTTAGGATTCTGCACGGAATCTTGCTACTCTTTGTCCTTATCCCTTATTTGTCCTGTTTGCCTGTCCTAATTAGATTGCAAGGTCTGTCGAGCAGGGACTGTCTCTTCGTGTTGAAGTGTACAGCGCTGCGTACGTCTAGTAGCGCTACAGAAATGGTAAGTAGTACTAGTAGTCTTGGGATTCCGGAATCTTGCTACTCTTTGTCCTTATCCCTCATTTGTCCTGTTTGCCTGTCCTAATTAGATTGCAAGGTCTGTCGAGCAGGGACTGTCTCTTCATGTTCAAGTGTACAGCGCTACGTACGTCTAGTAGCGCTATAGAAATGGTAAGTAGTAGTAGTAGTCTTGGGATTCCGGAATCTTGCTACTCTTTGTCCTTATCCCTCATTTGTCCTGTTTGCCTGTCCTAATTAGATTGCAAGGTCTGTCGAGCAGGGACTGTCTCTTCGTGTTGAAGTGTACAGCGCTGCGTACGTCTAGTAGCGCTATAGAAATGGTAAGTAGTAGTAGTAGTCTTGGGATTCCGGAATCTTGCTACTCTTTGTCCTTATCCCTCATTTGTCCTGTTTGCCTGTCCTAATTAGATTGCAAGGTCTGTCGAGCAGGGACTGTCTCTTCGTGTTCAAGTGTACAGCGCTGCGTACGTCTAGTAGCGCTATAGAAATGGTAAGTAGTAGTAGTAGTCTTGGAATTCCGGAATCTTGCTACTCTTTGTCCTTATCCCTCATTTGTCCTGTTTGCCTGTCCTAATTAGATTGCAAGGTCTGTCGAGCAGGGACTTTCTCTTCGTGTTCAAGTGTACAGCGCTGCGTACGTCTAGTAGCGCTATAGAAATGGTAAGTAGTAGTAGTAGTCTTGGGATTCCGGAATCTTGCTACTCTTTGTCCTTATCCCTCATTTGTCCTGTTTGCCTGTCCTAATTAGATTGCAAGGTCTGTCGAGCAGGGACTGTCTCTTCGTGTTGAAGTGTACAGCGCTGCGTACGTCTAGTAGCGCTATAGAAATGGTAAGTAGTAGTAGTAGTCTTGGAATTCCGGAATCTTGCTACTCTTTGTCCTTATCCCTCATTTGTCCTGTTTGCCTGTCCTAATTAGATTGCAAGGTCTGTCGAGCAGGGACTGTCTCTTCGTGTTGAAGTGTACAGCGCTGCGTACGTCTAGTAGCGCTATAGAAATGGTAAGTAGTAGTAGTAGTCTTGGGATTCCGGAATCTTGCTACTCTTTGTCCTTATCCCTCATTTGTCCTGTTTGCCTGTCCTAATTAGATTGCAAGGTCTGTCGAGCAGGGACTGTCTCTTCGTGTTGAAGTGTACAGCGCTGCATACGTCTAGTAGCGCTATAGAAATGGTAAGTAGTAGTAGTAGTCTTGGGATTCCGGAATCTTGCTACTCTTTGTCCTTATCCCTCATTTGTCCTGTTTGCCTGTCCTAATTAGATTGCAAGGTCTGTCGAGCAGGGACTGTCTCTTCGTGTTGAAGTGTACAGCGCTGCGTACGTCTAGTAGCGCTATAGAAATGGTAAGTAGTAGTAGTAGTCTTGGGATTCCGGAATCTTGCTACTCTTTGTCCTTATCCCTCATTTGTCCTGTTTGCCTGTCCTAATTAGATTGCAAGGTCTGTCGAGCAGGGACTGTCTCTTCGTGTTGAAGTGTACAGCGCTGCGTACGTCTAGTAGTGCTATAGAAATGATAAGTAGTAGTAGTAGTAGACTATCTTGGATCAAGCCTTCTGCTACGGTTCCAGTGCTAGATGAACAGGTCTCATGGGTCTAGATAAAATTTTCTCGAGATAAGCACTCACTCCATGGGTGGCCCCTGTCAGCATGGTAGAGGGCTGTGTCCAGCTGCTCACTTTCCCAGGCAGCTCCGATGACTGCTGCTTGTGGCTCTGGGGATTGGAGGAGTCATCTGACTCAAAGAAATACCCCCTCACACTTCTTGCAGCAAATGGGAAGTCAGATTGGTTCCTCACAAATTTGACATCTGTGGCATTTAATGCTTCCCATTGGACTTCCCCCTTTGAAGGGTAGGACCACTTGCGCTTTAGGAGTCATCTCTGAGTTGGCTGATGACTCTGCTAAGTATATTTCAGCCGCAGATAACTGAGGCAAGCTAATTTTGGCAGGCTTATGGCCTAGTCGCTCTCTCCAAGGCTGCAGTAATCTCTTTGCTGAATTGCTCGGGTCTCCTGCAGTATGGTACTGATCCTCCCAGGCGCAGCCATGCATAGGTGCCCCATATAAAAGTATTGGGGGAAGTTACAACTGCGAGCTTCTTTGCCCCCCCCCCCTCCCCTCCCCACTCGCCACCATGCAGCATCTTTCCCTTCTCTTGGTGCCTCTTCAGTCGGGCAGCTGTACTAAAGTTATAGTCAGTGGCGTACCAAGGGGGGGGGGGGGCGGTGGAGGCGGTCCGCCCCAGGTACACGCCGCTGGGGGAAGTAACCTGTTCCACGCAGAGGGAGCAGCAGGGAGGGAATGAGCGGACTCGGCCAACAGGCGCGCAGCACCCCCCCCCCCCCAGCAGGTAAGAATGCACCCGGGGGGAGGAGGGTGTAATTTTGCCAGTTGGGGGGGGGCAGATCGGTGATCCGCCCCGTGTGTCAGGCAGCCTAGGAACGCCACTGGTTATAGTAAAGACACGTGGGACCGCAGCTCTGCGTGCGCTACATCCTCTGGCAGGTCCACCCCCCTCTGTGCGAGAAAATTGATATTTGAGGGGGTGGAGCTGCCAGAGGAAGGAGCAGCATGCAGAGTGTCTTTAGTGTAACTTTAGTACTGCAATCCGATGGAGGAGGCACCAAGAGAAAGGAAAAATGCTTCATAGTGGTGGGTGGGTAGGGGACAGACAGAGGGGTGAGGGAGGGAAAAGGGAAAATAAATGAAGGAACGAATACTGGATTGGACAGAGGTGAACTTGTGCAAGAGATGGGATGGGAGAAAGAGAGACAGGAAATGCTAGATTGGGGGGAGAGAGATAGGTGCAATACTGCATAGGAGAGGAGGGGGAAAGAGAGATGGGGCAATACTGGATGGGAGGGGAAAGATAGAAAGGCAATGCTGGGTGGGATGGAGAGTAAGGGGGGGGGCAATAATGCATAGAAAGGGGAGAGAGTTAGACTGCAGTAATGCTGATGTGGGTGGGGGGAAGGATAGGGGCAGACTCTGGAACTCATGGCCGGAGAAGGTAGTGACGGCAGCTGGCCTTGCTGAGTTCAAAGGGGGTCTGGACAGATTCCTGAAGGAAAAGTCCATTGATCGTTATTAAATTTTGGGATTTTGCCAGGTTCTTGGGGCCTGGATTGACCGCTGTCGGAGACGGAGTGCTGGGCTTGATGGACCTTTGGTCTTTTCCCAGCATTGCAGTGCTTATGTACTAATGCTGCATGCCAGGGGCAGAGACCAATAGACAGGGGCAATGCTGGATGGCAGGGGTAGAGAGAAAGCGAGAGAGAGAGAGAGAAAATACTAGATGGTGAGGGCTGGGAGGTGGAAAGAGCCTGGATATCAGGGGGTGGGAGGTAAGGAGAGCCTAGTTGGCATAATAAAGAGACAAAAAGAGTTGGGAATAAGAGGAATGGGAATGGGAGGCTGGGGTGAAGGGAAAATGTGATTAGTGAGGAGACTGAGGAATTTATTGAAGCCATATAATTTTAGAACTGCTGTACAGAGAGCTTAATCATTCCACGGCAGATACTCAGACCAGGGGAGTTAGACCGGATATTCAATGTTAGGTCATTTCCGGTTATTTATGGGCAGTATAAAGACAACTGGCAAAGTCGAAATTCAGACTTAGCGTTATCTTTAAACCGGCAAAGATATTCCAGCTTTTCACATGGCCAATTATGGCCGTTAAACCAGCTTTAAAAACAGGTAGATAGCTGGTTATATTGGGCTATATAACTGGGGAAATTCAAGGAGGAATAGCCGGTTATCCCCCGCTGAATATTGGCGGATAGCCGGTTAAGCGCTATTTAATAGTCAGCAGCCATTCTGGCCGGTTAAACAGTGCTGAATATCGGGGGGGGTCCATGTTTCGATTATGCTAATGTATTGTTATTAGGACTTCAGAGAACCCAGATAAAAGCATTGCAAATACTGACCGAGACCTGTTGCTCAGAACATATGCTATTTCACTGATGATCATATCTCGGCTTAATTTGTTATATTGTACTCATACAAAATTTCTATAAAAATAATTTTGGGAAAAAAATAAAAAAAAGAGTTTACACTGGTTGCCTACTGAGCAAAGGGTTCAGTTTAAAATTCTATGTCCAGTACTTAAGATTTTAAAACAGCAAGTCTCAGAGACACTGGCAGCTGGGCTGCGTATTTATCTGCTGAATCGAACGCTGAGATTAGGAACTAAAAATCTATTAGAAATTCCATCACATCATATTTTTCGATCTGATGAATATCGACGTAAGATTTTTTACATTGCTGGTCCAGCCCACTGGAATAGGCTACCTTTACAACTTAGGAATAGTACAGATTTTAAAAAATTTAAAAGGGAACTTAAAACATTGTTGTTTATGCAAGTATACTGCTGGTGGAATAACACAGTAACATAGTAACATAGTAGATGACGATAGAAAAAGACCTGCACGGTCCATCCAGTCTGCCCAAGAAGATAAATTCATATGTGCTACTTTTTTTATTTGTACTGTCCTCTTCAGTGCACAGACCGTATAAGTCTGGCCAGCCCTATCCCCGCTGCCCAACCACCAGCCCCGGCACAGACCGTATATGTCTGCCCACACTAGCCCCGCCTCCCAACCACCAGCTCTGCCACCCATTCTAGGCTAAGCTCCTGAGGATCCCTGTTTTGTGCCTGTTTTTAATGCTCGCTAAAAACGCCAGCGCGCCTACATAAAAGAACCCCTAAATTCTTTCCACGGTTCGGTCCATTTGAGGTTTCACTCCAGTCCACCTTTTGGATTTTGCTTTCACAGCACTTTACCTTTGAGTACCAAACAAAACTTCCACGTTCCTTTTCCACGGTATTAACTTTATAAAAGCTCAAAATAAACACAAATAATATACAGCCTTCCACTTCAGGGCAACACTTGGACATCTTTCTTTTAACACATTATTAGGCACTGGATAATTTCTCAAATCCTTCCAGCTCCCACACGCAGCCTGGCTTGGCTCTTGGGGAATTTATACATAGTCCCAAGAGTTCTTCAAAGAAAACCCCTTCAATTAAACAAATCTTTAAACACCGTCACCATTCCAGTGGGAAAACAATCTTCCATCCACGCCGGGACTTTCTGTTGTTCAGGATTGCAGGCAGCAAACATAAGTTTTCAGTTAAAATGCAGCACAAACCCAGAGCTTTTTTTAAGGGGGTACTGAGTACCGGCACCTCTTACATTGTCTGCTAAAACTGACTCATGGTCCGGAAGTTTTAATGAAAGAGCTCAGGCTCTACACACCAATTCTGCCTTGTCATAGATTCTGTGACTGGTTGCAGGGGACCTGGCTATTGTGGGGTGGGTTCCTCAGTGATCACCCCACCCCTGAAGGGTAGCCTGGCATTTCAGTACCAGCACCTTTTCTGCTAGAAAAAATGCACTGCACACATCCCACAAGACTCCAACAGTTTTTCCAGACCAGTTGCACAAAGCTGAATCAATTAGCTCTGGCTGTGAAATCCACAACTTCTAACCAGGGCTGCAAGGAAAACCTGGCAATGATTACAGTTTTGCTGTCTTCAGAATCTCAGATTTCAGACCTTCAGTCTGCAGCGCAACTTCATCAGGACAATCTCCTAATGCCCAGGCTAAACACCAGTGACATAGCCAGACTTGATATTTGGGGGGGGGGGGGGGGGGGGGGGGGGGGGGGGTGCAGACTTAACGCGAGACGCAAAGAACAACTCACAAAAGAACTCCATACCGCTCAAAACACAGCAGCCAGGCTGATATTTGGTAAATCGCGATTCGAAAGTGCCAAACGCCTCTGAGAAAAACTGCACTGGCTTCTAATCAAAGAACGTATTACCTTCAAAATCTGCACCCTGGTTCACAAAATTATCTACGGCCAAGTCCCAGGATACGTGACAGACCACATAGACCTACCAATCAGAAACATAACCAGATCATCTTGAACATACCTAAACCTCCACTACCCAAACTGCAAAGGACTTACCGTATTTTTCGGACTATAAGACGCACCGGACCATAAGACGCACCTAGGTTTTAGAGGAGGGAAATAGGAAAAAAAAAATTTCCTTTTTCCCTCCTCTAAAACCTAGGTGCTCCGGTGCGTCTTGTCCGAGTTTTGGACCGCCGTCCCGTACTTACACGATTCCATGTTCCCTGGTGGTCTAGTGACGTCGGGGCAGGAAAGAGCCCCCTCTTTCCTGCCCATCGCGCTGCTCTCCGTGCTCCTCACTGCTTTCTGACGGTCTCGGCGAGATTCAAAATGGCCGCCGAGAATTTTTGAATCTCGCCGAGACCGTCAGAAAGCAGTGAGGAGCACGGAGAGCATGACGTCACTAGACCACCAGGGAACATGGAATCGTGTAAGTACGGGACGGCGGTCCAAAAACGCTACCTTCGGACTATAAGACGCACCCCCCATTTTCCTCCCAAATTTTGGGGGAAAAAAGTGCGTCTTATAGTCCGAAAAATACGGTAAATACAAAGCAACCTATGCATCCAGCTTCTCCTTTACAAGCACACAACTATGGAACGCATTGCCAAAAGCTGTGAAAACAACCTACGACCACCTCAACTTCAGCAAATCATTGAAAGCCAATCTGTTCAAAAAGGCATACCCCACCGACCCAACATAAATACCTACACTCTGCAACACAGCAAAACCAAAGCTCATAATGGTCACTATACAATCTTTCCTCTCCTCGATCCCCACTATACCTGAAAAACAGGTACCTTTATTCGACCACAATATCACCTTGTATTTGTTTCTCTACCGGACTTGGCGAATGCCTTTACGGTACTATGTAAGCCACATTGAGCCTGCAAATAGGTGGGAAAATGTGGGATACAAATGTAACAAACAAACAAATACATAAATAAATAAATACATGAGGGGCACTAGGTATAGTGTGAGCAGTGCTTGCTATACTCCTAAATAATGCCTTAACTTGCACTTGATGACAATTTTTTAAGTAAGCAGTCTTATCTTGCATCAAACATAAACCCCACACATACTTATGGAAACACTGGGCTCTTTTTACAGAGCTGCGGTAGTGATTCCCAGCACGGCAAATACAACAAAGCCTCTTCAATTTCTCTGAGTGTCATCGCATTTATTGTGTGGGAATCACTACTGTGGCTTTGTAAAAGAAGCCCTTTGGAAACACTGACACTTCAAAATAAAATTGCATTATCCCATTGTGACAGAACAGTGTGTTTTAAGCCTGTAAAAAACTGCCTTTATTAATTCTTAAAGTGTATTTCTCTAGTTTGGCCAGCAGGTGGTACATGTTATGTTTTAAGCTGTTACAAAGAACTGACCTTTCCCTTCTTTAGTTAACACAGATAAAGGAAATGCCTGTAGTGATGTAACCAGCTATTTTCAACTTGTTGTCTGCGCTCTGATTGGCCCAGGAGCTCATTTTTCATTTGAATTGTACTGGCCTTTGCCCCAGTCTTAGCCCGGGAGAAGAGAGAAACATATCTGTCTGCTAAGGCCCTGTAAACAGTTACATTTGATAACATGTGAGCAGCTATATGTCCTGATCTTCCCAGGTACTGTCTAGATGGTAAACAAATGTTTAGTTAGTGTTATAATTGATCCATATTTCAGTTACGTGTTATTGTTTGCTGATTGCATATTTTTTTGTACACTGTTCAATTTTTAAGGACAATAAACAATTTAGTTTATTGCCTCTTTCTCTGGACTGATAACGAATTCTGGTGGTTTGTGTGTTGGATCTGTGAGTGCTTCTGGGAACTGTGAGACCACTGGAAGTGTGGCTCCAGTAACCTAGAAATCACTGGGGATAATTTGAGAGTGCGAGACTTGCCCAGAGATGGTTGTGACCCAGTCGGTGGGAGGAGAGTGCTAGTATAGAGCATGAGTGACAGCTGCAGGCGGACCTGAGCTGTGCTGGGGATAGACCCTCTAAGTGGCCGCGGGGTAACCTCAGGTGGGTGGCTAGGCATTTCATAACACACATAACTTAAACTTTGCCAGTAAAGTAGACCTGAGTCTGGTCAACATCTCAAAAGACATCACAGTATTGTGCAAAATAATTACCACAATGGTACATATCTTCAACTTTCTTTAGCATAAACACCTTAATAAGTTGCGTTAATAAAACAGGTGAATACTTTTGAAGTAGGCTAAGAAATCTAATATAAAAAATAGTAGCTCCTAAAACTGTACACTTAATTTAAACACATATTTTGCATCCACACTTTAGATTCCACAGAAAAGTCAAGTATTGTAAATATTACACCAGGCACTAAAACACCAATGTACTACCTAGTGAAAAAAAAAAACCCAAAACAAACAGGACTGCAACAAAATCTCTACACAGACCCTACATGATAGGAGAATACCACACCTTGGTCACACACACAAAAGCCAGGTTTTCAACAAATAAGAAACAAGGGACCACAAATCAGTAATAAAGATATGAAGGCAAAAATATAAACTATAAACCTCAAGGTCAGATTCTGCACACAGCACTAACAGAGAAACAGAAACTTATATGCAAAGTATCAGAGAAGCACATTTCCAAAAGCTAACATATTCCAATTAATAAATTCAAAATAAAATATAAATATTTTTATACTTTTGTTGCTTGAACATTTTATTTTTCTATTGGCTTTGGTCCCAGTATCTTTTGACTGCTTTTCTCTATTTTTCTTTCTTGTCTTTGCAGGATCTCCTGTCCATTTGGCATTTCCTCTCTATCCATGTCCACTGTTCATTGTTTCTCTGTCCCTATCCATCCTGTTTGCATAGCCTAGTGGTTAGTGCAGTGGACTTCGATCCTGGGGAACTGAGTTTGATTCCCACTGCAGCTCCTTGTGACTTTGGGCAAATCACTTAACCCTCCATTGCCCCTAGTACAAAATAAGTACCTGAATATATGTAAACCGCTTTGAATGTAGTTGCAAAAACCTCAGAAAGGCTGTGTATCAAGTCCCCTTTCCCTTTCTATGCCGCTGTCCCTGTCCTTTTCTCCATGTCCATGCCCTTAATCCTCCCCCTGTGATCAACATTGCTTCTGTATCACTATCCCTAACCCCTCCCAATCAGCATTGTCCCTGTATGTCCCCATCCCCTCTCTGCCCCCCATTAACCCTTTGTGTATCTATCCCTATGCTCCCTCAGAGCCCTTCATCTCCTCTCTGTCTTCATGATTCTCCTCTTTCTCTTCCTTTCTTCCTGCATCCCCTACCGTGGCACCAATATGTCTCCCACAACTCCTTCATGGTCCAGTGTCTCCCTCCCTTTCCCCATGTTCAGTCTCTCTCTCTCTCTCCCCCTCCCTACCACCAGCTAGTCCACATCTAACAATCCCCCCCCCCCCCCGTGGTCCAGCATCTCTTCCTGCCTGTCCATAATCCCTCCAAAAGGTCCAGCAGAGCAGTGGCACTGGTCTTCTCTGTAACTGCTTTTATTTGCTTGTATAACCTGTTGATCACTCTCATTTCAGGCTCCTGTTGGTGTTTCCTACTGCTGCTGTCTGCTCCCTGGAGCTCTCCCCTGTCGTCCTTGGAATCGCGATCATGTGGCCACCAGTAAGGCTCTCTGAACCCGAACCTGGAAACAGTTCTCTACTTCACTATTTCAATCCGCTGGTCGTCACTGCTACTGCAGCGAGACGGTGTACGCCAATATTTTCACTCTTTATTCTGTATCTCCCTAAGCTCTGCTGAAGGTTTACCACCATGTCTCATGAATGGGAATTTCGGTTGGTCTAGTATTAATACCTTGGTGCTTTTGTTTGGTTGCCAACCTTCCCTTAACCCCCTAAATCTACTCCCACCCTATTCCAGTTGACTGAGGTAATCTCCCTGCCTTTCAGAATCACAGACCATGCACTCCTCCTCAGGTTGCCCCCCTTTCAATCTACATTCCACCCCCAACTCCTGTCACCACTCGGTCTATCTAGCAGGACTTCTGAACTCTGATACGTGATTACAACTGTTCACTTCTCCGTCTCACAGAAACTTGGATCCGCTCTGGCGGACGTGTAGCTGTTGGCAGTGAGTATATTACAGGTGTTTTCAGCATCGCAAACTATAAATGTAGCACTGCTGAATATTTGTGTTTTCTTTAAAATTCCACAGCCGACGTGTAAAAATATACACTCAGCACTGGTTGGAATGTTGACTCGATTAGTTGTTTAATTTTATCCTGAAAGAAACTAATGAGACAATTACATCAAGAGACTGATAGCATTATTGAATCAGGAATCTTAGAGCTAAGTAACAGGCCGTTTATTATCTTAAATAATTCCTTTGGCGTATTCTACGGAACCTGAATAATAAGCCTTTTTGATGGAATAATTATCTTGTTATATAGACATGAATTTCTAGCCAACTCTGATTAAGTTTTAAGCTATCTCCATTCAAGTCTGTGACCCTGAGTTTTAAGAGACTTCAATTTCCTCCATAAACCAGGGAATATTGTTTTAATGAGGCGAATGAGTCCATTGGTGCTCTAAGGTTTCTATTCCAAGTATCAACCATGTTATCGAGAGGAGCTGTTGAAGACTCAACTAAAAAATCATTTCGTTTCTCCCAAATTTTATCAGGGTCAGAGCTGTTCTAGACTGTATCATCTTTGTCACCTTTAACTTACTAAGAAGAGAAGTGAAGGTAAGTCAGTAAAATTCTTTAGAAAGGTTATTGAAAGTACTACATCGAAGGATGATTAAGCTACAGAAATAAATGTAGCCATGACTATTCCCTTTCTATTAATCTGAATCTGCAATCCTGTTGCAAGAAAACGTTAAATAGAACTAACAAATATGACATTAAAAAAAAATCTTGTTGAGAATAAAATTAACACATTCTAACAAAATTCAATCCAATTTACAAACACGAAGTGACTCTTTTAAAAGGTAGAACGAGGGCTGATATTAAACATACTGGGGTCCAGGGCAAAAATTTGGGAGGGGATCTTAAAGCCCATCTAAGGGGCTGTATCTCCTCCAGCTTCAAGCAAGTTTGGGGCTCTCTATAGCATAGTGCAAACATGTCAACAGACAAAAGATCATCTCCATAAAAACTGAAAGATCACTAGAAGGTCACCCAATATCTCAATGGAGAAATAGAACCTCCATGAAGCAAAAAGCTGGCCCTAAAATAACTCAGGATCCCACAAACCAACTAGCACCATCACTGGTGCAAAAAAAAAAAAAAAATTAGTGCACTATGGTCCAAAAATCACAATTTGCATTCACAAAAATATCTTAATAATCCAAATGTTCAATAAAAAGAAGGATGTACTTTTTTTGAAAAAGTTGGTGTACACTTCAATTGGTGTGAAAATCCAGTGTTGCGCAATATTCCAAGATTGGCTGCAGTTACAACTCACAGAGCCGATTTTCAATCGATGCTAGAAAGCTTCCACAGTTAACACAAGCCTGACAAGGTTGCCTTGTTTCGCCATTAGGCTGCTTCAGGGAACTAATAGTGAAAACAAAAAATGTCAGTTACTCTCGGAAAAAGATAAAAAATATTTGTTTTATGGAGTCTAAATGACTGTCTCACCAGTCTTGGAGTATTATCAGCACTGGATTTTCACCCTGGTTGAAGCGTACACCACCTTTTTCAGAAAAGTACATCCTCTTTTTGTATGTATTGCACAGTTTAAACATTGAATATTTTGATTTATTAAGATACTAGGAAAAAATGCCCGTTTCTGAGCGGAATGAAACGGGCGCTAGCAAGGGGCCCCCTCCCTCCGTGCTACTTGCCTTGTTCGCTGTGGCGTTTCCATTTCGGCCCTCGTCGAGTGTCATAGCTCCGCCCTCGACGTCATGACGTTTTGACGCGAGGGCGGTGCAGACACTCCAGTGCACACCGGATATCTCGGGCGCCTCAACTTCCGTGGAGGCTTCAGAACGTTGGGGTTGCCTTTTATATAGAGAGATTGTTATGAGTGAAAATTGTGATTGTGGACTATAGTGCACTACCTTTTGTATATGGATTTTTTTTTAAGGACCAATGATGATGCTAGTTGATTTGAGGGACCCCGAGTTCTTTTAGGGCTTATTTTTGCTTCATTAAGGTTGTTTTTCTCCATTAAGATATCGGGTGATCTTCCAGTTTTTGTGGAGATGATCTTTTGTCTGTTGATGAGTTTCTCTCCATCCTAATTATTGTGTGGTCACTTTTTGACATAGCGCAAACATGGCAATTGACCTGGGTTCCCCCCACCCTTCCTTCCCCAAACACCAGACCTGGACAGTATCGTATTATTTATTTACAATATTTAAATACTCAACTCACCAAACACATCCAATGCGAGGTACAAAATATAAAATTTGAAACAAAAAACAGTAAAACAATCAGAAAATCATTATAATGTGTGTGTATGTATATATATATATATATATATATATATATAGTAAAGAGGAGGTGGAACGGTCTAGGGGACAGGAAGAGAAAAGGAGAGAAAGAGACTACAACTCCCAACATGCACTAAAGGAACCCAGTGGTAGGAGAGGGTACGTGCATTCCCGAGAGTCACCAGAGGAGGGCTGCAGGGAAAGGAGTAAGGCCGAGTCTCCAACCTGGTGGAGGAGGTGGTGGGACAAGTGGGCGGAGAAAGAAAAGATACAAAAGATCCTTAATGAAGAAAAGGGGAGGCAGCTGAGGGAAGGGCGGGGTGAAGAGAATATGGACTGGGCTCCTGAAAAGGGGGAGGAGGAGGCAGACCCATGCCCTATGGAACTGACTGAACCGGAGAACGCCCAGGAAGAGCCGATGGACTTTTCAGCTCTGGCTCAGCGAAAGCCCGGGAGATAACGGATGCCAAAGTGGGTCCATGCGGGAGGAGGTCAGGTGAGAGTGTGACTGACCAAGAGGGTGGAGGCCCTTGGCTTTGTTCCCGCGCAGAGCCAGAGCGAGAGAGAGAGAGAGAGGTACGGCGTGAAGGACTTGTTACGTGTTTGAAAAGCTAAAGAAGGACTGGGCTGCGGCTCATGGGTTTTTGTTTCACAAGAGCCACTTACCTGTGAAGAGAGAACAGGCCAGAAGTTTAAAGTGGGGGGGGGGGGGGGGGGTGTTTTTTTCTGCAACTCTCCAGGAGAGGGAGAGGGGAAGCAGCCGAGAAATACGGGACTGTATTATTGATTTGTTTTTGTGGCAAATTTTCCTCTTCCAAGAGGTAGAGGGGAAGTAGCTGCTGAAGCCTGGGCTGCGTATCGCCCAGCTTGAAGACAGTAAAAGTGTTGAGGGCTGGGACTTGACTAAAAAGCCAGGCCAAACGAGAGACTCTCTTCCTATCCCCTGAACAGTATTCTCTGTGTTTTTTTTTTTTAATTGAACTGTACCTGAATAAGCAGATTCCTGTTTCCTAGTACACTGTAGATGAACTTGGGTTGATAAAGCCACCAACTCCAGCTGTGAAAACCACAACTGGTGCCTCAGCTCTTGCGGAACCAAATAAACTGGATACGACATCATCTTGAGAGCAAAAACCCAGAGGAAGCCAATGTAATTCAGCAACAATGGAGTCGCACGATCTGAACTTGTTTGTTTTCAAGAATAAATCAATGGTGCCAATGAACAGTCTTTTGGAGAAGGCCCTCATATAGAACATTTCGATAGTCAAATCTAGATGTAACAGGTGCTTAGATTAAAGTTAATTCCAATTTTAGCATTACAGATTTCACACGGTGTTGCATCGGAAGCAATCCAAACAAAGACTTAACGGTGGAGATGTGAGTCTCAGGGGATATATTCTCATCCAACCATACTTCCAAACTACGAACCCCTTTCCGATAAGATAAAACATGCCCGTCTACAGTCACGTAACCGTTTAACTCCCAACCAGTCCTACTATATCACAAAATACGTCATTTTATCTAGGTTCAAAGTGAGACGATTACTTTTCAATCACCATGACATGGTGCCCAGACAGGCAATTGTCCCTTGGGGATTGCAGCTGGATGTCATCCACTAACACAGGGGTGGTCCTCGAGGGCCACAACCTAGTCGGGTTTTCAAGATTTCCACCATGAATATGCATGAGATCTAACACAATGGAAACAATACATGCAAACCAATCTCATGCATATTCATGGTGGAAATCTTGAAAACTTGAAGGGGTTGGGGGCCCTTGAGAGCCGTGGTTGCCCACCCCTGCACTAACAAGTGCCCCAGAATGCCATTAAATAATAATAATGGTAACAATAGTGACAAAAACAGTATGAGAGACAGCATGCAAGTATCATTTTCAGCACAGTTGAGAGTATTTTTCGCAGCATAAATACTTCCGTACCTATTTTAATCAACGTCACACCCATTGTGTTTTTGTATTATTTTTAATGCAGGAATGCTGTCAACTGTTTTTTTTTTTATGTCAAATACACAAAGGATTTACAGTTTAGCTTTACTTTTGTTTTTCACACCATGTTTGATCATATAAGCTTTCCATTAGGCGTGCACAGCGTTCTACTTTTCCAGAGAGTAAATTTGCCATTGAGGTTTAGTGTCAGTGAGTGCCTGTGTGTTGCTTTTTACCATCTTCGCATCTTTATTCATTTAGCACACAATTGTTTCAAGCTGGTTGTATTACTGGCCGCAATCCACCAGATGCTAAATTCTATGACGCGCTCCATTTTCCCCCCCTTAATTAAAAAATGTA
This sequence comes from Microcaecilia unicolor, assembly GCF_901765095.1. Lineage (NCBI taxonomy): Eukaryota > Metazoa > Chordata > Amphibia > Gymnophiona > Siphonopidae > Microcaecilia > Microcaecilia unicolor. The sequence continues at coordinate 60,664 of NW_021963186.1, read as the reverse complement.
TGACACCAATGTCATTGTGAAAAATACAGGGCAAACTTGATCAAGTGTGCATCAGTGATGTAGCCACGGGCCCACTCATTTTCAGGGCCGGGTCGCCACTGCTACACTCGGGCCGCCACTGCCCCTCCCCTTACCTTCCTGTGTCTTCTCCTCACTCAGTCTGTCACTTTCCTTCTTCTGTGTGCCAGGAGCTGGAGAGAGACGGACCATGGCACCGGGCCCCCCCTTGAAGGCTTGCCTACCCTGCCCCCCTCTTGGTGGCCCTGCTCACTTTGGGCTCAGGCCCACCCAGCAGCAGCACACTCTTACTGCTGTTGGTGGGAGTCCCCAAGCCTCACCAGCTGAAAACCTCCTTATAAGTGGCCAGGATTCTCTCCAATGCAGCTCTGCAAATTGCCCGAGTTTTGCCTGGGCTGCCTGATGCTGGCACTCGGTTATAAGTTGTGGCAGCCATTTTTACTATGGAGCCGTTAGAGGAAGGAGCGAGAGGGGTTCCCTCCTGCTCCCATCACCCTACTGGACCACCATGGATTTTAAGGAGTCCTGGGGAACCTATTCCGACTTGGGGGGGGGGGGGGGGTCTTTGTCTTAACTTTGCCTAGTTAACTTTGTGGGTGCAAGCACAGAATACTGCTAGCACCCACATAACTCCCGACTCCCCCCTGGTCAGAGGGGGTCTTTAGTTGTCAGGGTGTGGGAGGGGGGTATTTACTTGTTGGGGGGTGGTAGGGGCAATCGGACCTTGCCAGGGGAGGGGGGAGGTCTGGCCAGTACAAGAATTTATATAAGAACTGGATGAAATTCAGTGGGATCTGCCCTACTGGCATACTTAGCTGGGCAAAGTTAGGGTTGCTTTTTATGAAGTCCTACATGCCTGGTTATCTATGTAGGTGTTAGCACTGTATACTGCCTGCACCTGCATAACTCCCAGCTCCACCCCCTGTAATGCTCCTGACCTGCCTGCTTGGGTTATGGCTGTTGCCATGGTAATATTCAGCAGCACTGTCCGGGTAAGTACTGCTGAACAGGGGCGTATCTGGAATCCGGCGGTAGGGGGGGCCAGAGCCAGAGAGGGGGGGCACATTTTTGCCTCCCTCCCCGCTCCGCCGCCACTCTCCACCCCCCCCCCCCCCCCGCTGTCGACCCTACCCCGCTGCTTACTTTTGCTGGCGGGGGGCCCCAACCCCCGCCAGCCGAGGTCCGACCCGCAGTCTTCATATTTCGTCTTCCTCCGACTCCTCCGTGGCCATGCTGTAAGTAACGCTGCTGATTCGTTGAATCCAGTTCGGAGTCTGACGGCGGGGAGGGGGGCCAGGGCGAAATCTGTGGGGGCCCAGGCCCCTGTGGCCCCACGCAGATACGCCCCTGGCTGAGCAATGGTGGCTGGGCGGGCACAATTGATTTAAACATACAAGAATGCCTCCTACTCAGTTAAATCGCTTTGAATACTGACCTAAGCAAAGCCTCAGAAGCTTAGCCGAAATTGGGTGGCAGAGCAGGTGGGGGGAAGAGGGGTTGGTGGTTGGGAGGCGAGGATAGTGGAGGGCAGACTTATACAGTCTGTGTCAGAGCCGGTGATGGGAGGCAGGGATAGTGCTGGGCAGACTTATACAGTCTGTGTCAGAGCCAGTGGCGGGAGGCGGGGATAGTGCTGGGCAGACTTATACGGTCCGTGCCAGAGCCGGTGATGGGAGGCAGGGATAGTGCTGGGCAGACTTATACAGTCTGTGTCAGAGCCAGTGGCGGGAGGCGGGGATAGTGCTGGGCAGACTTATACGGTCCGTGCCAGAGCCGGTGATGGGAGGCGGGACTGGTGGTTGGGAGGCGGGGATAGTGCTGGGCAGACTTATACGGTCCGTGCCAGAGCCGGTGATGGGAGGCGGGACTGGTGGTTAGGAGGCGGGGATAGTGCTGGGCAGACTTTATACGGTCCATGCCAGAGCCGGTGATGGGAGGCGGGACTGGTGGTTGGGAGGCGGGAAATACTGCTGGGCAGACTTGTACGCTCTGTGCCCTGAAAAAGGCAGGTACAAATCAAGGTAAGGTATACACATATGAGTTTATCTTGTTGGGCAGACTGGATGGACCATGCAGGTCTTTTTCTGCCGTCATCTACTATGTTACTATGTTATAAACAATTTGAAAAGTGCATCTTTACATTGTGATACAGTGCAGTGTTTCCCCTTCCTCCATTTGCAGACTCAGGTATGGAGGTCTCAATAGAGTTCCAGGGACTGGGTAGGTGAAAAAGACTGGTGGCGTATATGAATTCTATATGTACCCTTGAGTGCTGAATCTATAGAGAGCGTGTAGGTATGTGTTTGCGGAGTTGTCACTGGGGAAGAGTGGGGTAGGGGAGTGTGTTTTGGGATGTGTGTGTGAGGGTCAGGCTTATATTCGAAAGAGAAGGACACCCATCTTTCGACACAAATCGGGAGATGGGGGTCCTTCTCGCAAGGTCGTCCAAATCGGCATAATCGAAAGCCAATTTTTTGACAACCTCGACTGCTTTCCGTTGCGGGGAAGACCAAAGTTCACAGGGGCGTGTCGGCAGGGTAGCGAAGGTGGGACTGGGGCATGATTAGGAGATGGTCGTCCTCGGCCGATAATAGAAAAAAGAAGGGCGCCCCTGACGAGCACTTGGACAGCTTTTCTTGGTCCATTTTTGTTTCACAACCAAGCCTCAAAAAGGTGCCCGAACTGACCAGATGACCACCGGAGGGAATCGGGGATCACCTCCCTTTACTCCCCCAGTGGTCACTAACCCCCTCCCACCATAAAAAACAAGTTTAAAAATACTTTTTTGCCAGCCTCAAATGCCATACTCAGGTCCATCACAGCAGTATACAGGTTCCTGGAGCAGTTGTAGTGGGTGCAGTGTACTTCAGGCCGGCGGACCTTGGGGGGGGGGGGGGGGGGGTTGGGGGGCTCAGCACACAAGGTAAGGGAGCTATGCACCTGGGAGAAATGTGTGAAGTCCACTGCAGTGCTCCCTAGGGTGCCCGGTTGGTATCCTGGCATGTGAGGGGGGCCAGTGCACTACGAATGCTGGCTCCTCCCAAGACCAAAGGGCTTGGATTTGGACGTTTTTGAGATAGATGTCTTTGGTTTCCATTATCGCCAAAAACCGAGGACGACCATCTCAAAAACGACCTAAGAACAACCATCTCTAAGGTCGACCTAAATGTCAAGATTTGGGCGCCCCCGACCGTATTATCGAAACGAAAGATGGCCGCCCATCTTGTTTCGATAATACGCATTGTCCCGCCTCTTTACGGGGCCGTCATGCGAGGGCGCCCTCATGAAAACTTGGGGGCCCCGTTCGATTATAGTCCTCGGTGTTTTCTGGCGGTGCAATCCTGAGGGATTGGATGGATATGTGATGGGGTATTGAGAGGGTTGGGTATAAATTTTGGGGGTTCTTATTACTCTTCCTCAACCCTCCTACATATTTCCCCCTTTCACTCCCCCCTCCCCCCACAAAGTCTTCCTAGCTATTTCCTGCTAGCTCCCACTGTACTAAGTCTGTTCGCATATGCATAAATCTGTACAGCAGATGGACAGACAGATAGACCAACCCTCCCTAACAGGCACCATTGCTACAGCAAAAAGTACATAGAAATGATCTTTTCACTCTCTCTACCAGATCTTTTCAGGAAACCTCATCCTGTTTGAAAAAAAAAAAAAAAACATTTATCACAAATACCCAATCTAAACATTAAACGTCATTTGGAAACCACGTCTCAGGTGTCTGTCTTCATCATATCAATAGGTTATTGGCATGATTAATGTACAAAATAAACCTCCAATGTTATTCTCAAAAGTTTAAGTCGTCAGTGCTTGGCCGCATTAAACAGCACATGTGGTTTTATAACAGGGCACCTAGGGTAAGAGAGTAACCTGCTGTCTATTAAGTGTCTACTTTATTAAATACTAGTGTAAGTGGCAGCCGCAGATATTTCCATCAGCCTTAGGGCAGGTATAAATGATAACACGAAGATTACAGAATTGTATAATCCATGTATGTTTGTGCATTTTGTCCATGCTCCGCCCAAACTCCTCCTCATGCATGTCCACGGATAAACTATGCACTATTATATCACTGCATGTACTTTACAACAGGTCAGCACTCTGTAAGGGGTTACTTATGCGCATATGTTCAAAGCACTCCCAAAGGGGGCGCACATTTTACCACTTACAATGCACATCCACTTAGAAAACTGCCCCCTTACTGCAAATAAACCATATTTACAAGAAAGTCTCCTAATTTGAATTTTAGATAGAATTTTGTTGTTGTTGTTTTGTACCTAAGCTAAAATAAATTCTCTCAGGACAACATTCAGGGGTCCTTTTACTAAGCCACGTAAGCGTCTACGCGCGCCCAGCATGCGCCAAAATGGAGTTACCACGTGGATCTTGCGGTAATTTCATTTTTGGTGTGTGTCCGATACGCGTGTCAGAAAAATATTTTTTTTATTTCCGGGGTGCACGTAACAGACATGCACCAAGTGGCGTTTGGCGCACGGAGGTCATTAGCGCCCAGTTACCGCGTGAGCCTTTACCACTAAGCCAATGGCTGGCGGTAAGGTCTCAGACCCAAAATAGACGCACGGCAATGTTCATTTTGTCGCACGTCTATTTTCGGCAAAATTTTTTTAAAAGGCCTTTTTTACAGGTGCGCTAAAAAAATGGATCGCGCGCCCCCACAACCCACTCCTACACTACCGCAAGACATTTTCCAGCGCACCTTTGTCAAAGGACCCCTCAGTGACACTTTTCTGGCTAGGAGTAACTCCTACCTGGGTAAGCCTTGCTGAAAATCTATACTGATAGAACTGGAGCAGTCTGGGGGTGGAGCCAATGCATAGCCAAGATTTATCTGGGTAGTAGTAGTATCACTTAGAGAATGACACGGGGACAAAATTTGTCCCCATCCCTGCCCCATCTCTGTGGGTTCTGTCTCCGTCCCCACCCCGCCCCCACAGGCCCCATCTCCATCCCCGTCCCGTCTCCGCAGGCCCTCTCTCCGTCCCCGCAGGTTCTGTCCCCGTCCCCATAGGCTCTGTTCTCATCTGCAGAAGCCTTAAACACTTATGATTTTATATTTCAATCTTTTTATTAAAGTATAAAAAGGAACAATATGCTGTGCAACTGTTGTGTATAAATTGCAAACAGAAAACAATAATAACAACGAGCAGCTATAATAACCCTCCCATCAACACCACCCTCTACCCTTCCAACCCCAACAATAGCTGACTTCTACTACCTCAAGAAATCCTAATCCACCCCGTTAAATTGTCCAGGGCTACAAAATACAACCCATTCTGTATATCCTAGAGGGGCGAAATATTCCCTATGAAGCACTGTTATGATTTTTTAATCTGTGGGTGAATAAGTCATCAACAATCTCAGAATTCAGTTTAGCTCTCCAGTCTTCCACAGTCCCTCCTGCAATAGGAGATGTCTTCTTAGAAGATGTGCTGGTATCAGGATATACAGGAACTCCCCCATGCAAATTTTGCTAGCCGTGGCCAGTATGTCTGCTTGTTTTTCCAAAAAATAAAAATATTGTCGTCTGCATCAATCAAACATAGATAACAGTCCAATTCATTAACAGGCTTCAAAGTAGAAAGTACATAAGTATTGCCATACTGGGAAAGACCAAAGGTCCATCGAGCCCAGCATCCTGTTTCCAACAGTGGCCAATCCAGGTCACAAATACCCAGCAAGATCCCAAATACCCGGCAAGAAAGTGACACGGGGTCCTCACAGGCTGTGTCCCCATCCCCGCTCCATCCCCATGGGATCTGTTCCCATCCCCGTGGTTACCGCGGGTCCCCGTGTCATTCTCTCTACGACTGTCTTACTTTGTCCATATAGAGCTGGAGCAGACTGGGGTGGAAATACAAGTTATCTGGGTATCGATGTCTTACTTAGTCCAAATAGCTATCCTAGTGTCAGTGTTGAATATCGATGGAACCAGGATAACTTCCAGCTGCTGTTATATACTCACATATGCAGCACCTGTATCCAGATATGGCCCTGGTACTGAACATCCAGGTATAAGATTAAACTCTACGGTCGTCATTTAAAAGCAACATCAACCGTGGAGCTAAAAAATCAGGAATCTGCCTTTTAAAGTCACCTTTAAAAGGGTTCTGTTATTTCAGCTTTAACTGCAGTTTCAGCAGAGGACAAATAGCCTTTCTAACCCGGTGAAAAGAAAGCTCCAGCTGAAATAAGTGGCCTTTCATGAAAGTGAAATAGGCACTTTAAGCTGACATACATGAGAAATACTGTAATTCAGAGATGGTCAAGACCAGTATAGCAATTGTTACTGAATGTCACTGACTGTTCATTTAGAATGGCATCCAAAGGACTAGGGACCTACTTCAGGCTGAGAGTCAGTCGTAGCTCCTTTGACTTCACTAGGTCCCCTACTTTAAAGGTAGTGCAGCCCAGGAAGCTTCGCTAGAAAAGAAACAGGAAAAGGAAAAGGAATAGTTATTCATTTCTGGTGCTTTAATCGGTTCAATATCATTGCTCGCAAATCACAAGAATCAGAAATTAAACTGGAGCCTACTGGATACTGCAGAGTATCTCTGATGGCTCATTGACATGAATTATCAATAATTTGTAAAGCTCAATTTTTACAGGAAAAATATATATCTTATTCACTAAAAAGTACCGTATTTTTCGGACTATAAGACGCACTTTTTTCCCCAAAAATTTGGGAGGAAAATGGGGGGTGCGTCTTATAGTCCGAAGGTAGATTTGGCTGGCTGGCTGGCTGGCCGCCCGCCCTCCGAGTTCGGGATCGCCCTCCCCTCGGCCCTCTCACCACTTCTCCCTACTCACGTCACGCGATCTTCCCTGGTGGTCTAGTGACGTCGGGGCAGGAAAGAGCCCCCTCTTTCCTGCCCAGCGCGCTGCTCTCCGTCCTCCTGTATGCAGCCTGACGGTCGCGGCGAGATTCAAAATGGCCGCCAACGTCACTAGACCACCAGGGAAGATCGCGTGATGTGAGTAGGGAGAAGTGGTGACAGGGCCAGGGGGAGGGCGATCCCGAACTCGGAGGGAGGTATTCGGACAAGACGCACCGGAGCACCTAGGTTTTAGAGGAGGGAAAAAGGAAAAAAATTTTTTCCTATTTCTCTCCTCTAAAACCTAGGTGCGTCTTATGGTCCGGTGCGTCTTATAGTCCGAAAAATACGGTATATACCTTGACTAAAAATAAAAAATGGCCGCCTTCAGTGTTGATAACCTCGTGGAGAATGCCAAGTAAATGTAACATGATCACTTTCCCCCTGGATTCTATACATGGCGCCCCATTTAAGAGGTGGTAAGTGCTCCCATATCTACTATATGACAGAGACATTTAAATACCTATGCGGCATAAATACACAGGAGGCGAGTCTCTTTCAATTGAAAGGAAGCTCTGGAATGAGGGGGCATAGGATGAAGGTGAACTGGGATAGGAGTAACCTGACTGGAAATTCTTCTTCACAGAAAGGGTGGTGAATTGTGGACATGAAAACAGTATCCCCAAGTTTTGCTGAGGACGTCCTTGCAAAACGTCCCGATGGAGGGACGGAAACCCGTATTATCGAAACAAAATGGACGTACATATTTCGTTTCGATAATACGGTCGGAGATGCCCAAATCCTGAAATTTAGGTCGTCCTTAGAGATGGTCATCCCTAGACTTGGTCCTTTCTGATTTTTGGCGATAATGGAAACCTAGGACGCCCATCTCAGAAACGACCAAATGCAAGCCCTTTGGTCGTGGGAGGAGCCAGCATTCGTAGTGAACTGGTCCCCCTGACATGCCAGTACACCAACCGGGCACCCTAGGGGGCACTGCAGTGGACTTCAGAAAGTGCTCCCAGGTACATAGCTGCCTTGTGTGCTGAGCCCCCCAAAACCCACTACCCACAACTGTATACCACTAACATAGCCCTTACAGGTGAAGGGGGGCACCTACATGTGGGTACAGTGGTTTCGGGTAGGTTTTGAAGGGCTCACATTTACCACCACAAGTGTAACAGGTAGGGGGGATGGGCCTGGGTCTGCTTGCCTGAAGTGCACTGCACCCACTAAAACTGCTCCAGGGACCTGCATAATGTTGTGATGGAGCTGAGTATGACCTTTGAGGCTGGAAAAAATATTTTTAAAGATTTTTTTTGAGGGTGGGAGGGGATTTGTGATCACTGGGGGAGTAAGGGGAGGTAATCCCCGATTCTCTCCGGTGGTCATCTGGTCAGTTCGGGCACCTTTCTGTGGTTTGGTCGTAAGAAAAAAGGACCAGGTAAAGTCGTCCAAGTGCTTGTCAGGGACACCCTTTTTTTCCCATTATGGGTCGAGGACGTCCATGTGTTAAGCACGCCCAAGTCCTGCCTTTGCTACGCCTCCGATACACCCCCTTGAATTTTGGCCATCCCTGCGACGGAAAGCAGTTGGGGACGCTCAAAACTGGATTTCCATTATACCGATTTGTGCGACCCTGTGAGAAGGACTCCCATCTTCCGATTTGTGTCGAAAGATGGGCGTCCTTTTTCGAAAATCAGCCTGATAGTATCTCTAAGGGAGAGAAAGGGATAGTAGATGGCATGGAAGGGCAGACTAGATAGGCCATATAGGGCCTGACATTCAGCGCTCCTGGTTGGTTAAAATAGAACTAATATTCAGAGCGAGATAGCCGGTTATCTGCGCTGAATGTTAGCGCTTTGTGACTAGCTGCTAACTCCCACAACTTAGCCGGCTAAATGTGAATATCCAGCGCATAACAGGCTAAGTTAAGCAGTTAAGATAGGTCACTATAAACCACTATTAACTTAACTGGCTAGCGCTGAATATTTGCTTAGCCAGTTAAATCACCGCAGCCAAAACTGAAACCAGAAATTCAATGCCGGTCGCTGGATATGGACCAACACTGACTATCCGGAAACAGTGTCGCCGCAGGCAGCTGACTATTAGGGGGGATGGTCTTTACCTGCCTTCATTTTTTCTCTGTTTCTATCCCCTTACCCCACCCCCCCACCCCCGATATTCAGCGCTATTTAACTGGCCAGAATGGCTGTTAACCGATTAAATAGTGCTTAACTGGCTATCCGCTGATATTCAGTGGGAGATAACCGGCTATTCCCCCCCGCTGAACATTCCTGGTTATCAGCTAGCTGGTTATTTCGCTCGATATATCTGGCTATCCATCTATTTTTAAAGTCGGTTTAGCGGCCATAATTGGCCGCGTAAAAAGGTAGGATATCTTTGGCTGTTTTAAAGATAACCGGCTAAGGGGACCTTTTACTAAGCCACGTAGGCACCTATGCACCCAATGCGCGCCAATTCAGAACTACCGCCCGGCTACCACATGGCCCAGGCAGTAATTTAATTTTTTACATGCTCCCAATATATTCACCCGAAAATTTCCGTCCTGCGGCGCTAATCGGGCGGTAATCTGCATTGTACATATGCTGATGCTTACTGCCCAGTTAACATGTCAGACCTTACCGCTAAGTGAATGGGTGTGGTAAGGTCTCAGGCCCAAATTGGATGCGCGCCAATTTTCATTTTGCCACACGTCCATTTTTGGCCCCCCCCCCCCCCCCCAAGGCCTTTTTTGCAGGTGCGCTGAAAAATGGACCTGCGTGCGTCCAATACATGCATCTACACCAGCACACGTCACTTTTCGGCGCACCTTAGCAAAAGGACCCCTAAGTCTGAATATCAACCTAGCCGGTTATCTTTAAACTGGCCAAAAATAAACTGGAAATTCAAAGCCTGTCACCGGAGACGGCCCATCATTGAAAATCCAGGCTCAGCGCCAACAGCGGGAGTTAGCTGCTCTAACTCCCATGGTCTGAATATCGGTGCCCAAATTTCGATCCAGATAGCACGCACTAATCATAACGTGCTAGCTGAATGACGCAGGAATGCCCACTTTCCACCCGTGCAGCACCCCCTTCTAAAAGTAAATTTTAAAAATAGGTACTACACAGGGTTAGTGTACGTAAACTAGCAAATTGCTATATAAGCATAAGAACATAAGCATAAGCATTTGCCATACTGGGGCAGACCAAAGGTCCATCAAGCCCAGTTTGCTGTTTCAACAGTGGCCAACAGACATCACAAGTACCTGACAAGATCCCAGAACAGTACAATACATTTTATGTTGCTTATTCTAGAAATAAGCAGTGGATTTTCCCAAAGGTCATGTTAATAATGGCTTATGGACTTTTCTTTTAGGAAGTTATCCAAACCTTTTTTAAACCCTGCTAAGCTAACTGCTTTTACAACTTTCTCTGGCAACAAATTCCAGAGTTTAATTACACGTTGAGTGAAGAAACATTTTCTCCAATTTGTATTAAAATTACTACTTTGTAGCTTCATTGTGTGCCCCCTAGTCTTAGTATTTTTTTTTTGTTTCGTTTTTGGCTTCGGCTGAAACTAGGTGATATGTTTTGGCTGCAGTTTCAGTGCTGGCCAAAAAGCCTCTATATCGGTTGGGACTATCCTAAAAGCACACTTCTCCAGGAGTCTCAAAGCATAGATTTGACACCTGCTGGTAGAAAAAGACACTAACATGATGTAGGAATATTCAGCACTTTATCCGGCCAGGGTAATCGCATAAATAGGACCACATAAAAGTCAGTTCTGTCTTTAAGCGGCAACTCATGGGCAGTTAAGTTCTGAATATCGACTTAAATGGCCATGTGTTAGCCAGCTCCATATAAACTGTATATTCAATGCCGGAGCCCGGACATGGCCAGCACTGAATATCCAGAAACAACGCCAGTGGCAGTCATCAAAACACTCATCACCACCGGCTGAATATTTACCCCATGACTATTGATTTTTGAGTGCACATGTAGCTAGTGTGCCAGTTTCTGAAGCAATATATATATATTTCTGTGAGCATGCCAATGGACAGAAGCATGTTATTTTTCTAAAGAGAAGTAACATCTTTTGCAAATTTTCATGGGATGACCCAAAGGCCTAGTAGGTAGCACAGGTTTAATTTACATCTGAAGCACCAGATCCTGGCAGGGCTGCCAAAAGACTGAGCCAGACCCAGGGCAGGGCTACCGCCGCTGGGCCTCCCCCTTCCCCCAGGATCGCCACTGCCCCTCAGCTGCAACTACAAATACCTTGGCTGGCAGGGATCCTGAGGCCCCGCCAGCAAAACAAGGCCCCTTCCAGCGCCGCTCCCCACCCCGCCGCACCACAAAATACTTTAACACGTTCTGTGGTTGCCTGTTAGCATGCACTAACCCCACATTAAGGGCTTAATGCTCTTCATTAAGTACATAAGTATTGCCATACTGGGAAAGACCAAAGGTCCATCAAGCCCAGCATCCTGTTTCCAACAGTGGCCAATCCAGGTCACAAATACCTGGCAAGATCCCAAAAATGTACTAAACATTTTATACTGCTTATCCCAGAAATAGTGGAGTTTCCCCAAGTCCATTTAATAATGGTCTATGGACTTTTCCGTTAGGAAGCTGGCCAAACCTTTTTAAAACTCCGCTAAGCTAACCGCCTTTACCACATTCTCTGGCAACGAATTACTACTACTACTAGCATTTTTCTACTGCTACCAGACGCACGCAGCGTTGTACATTTGACATAGAGAGACAGATGAGTGAAGAAAAACTTTCTCTGATTCGTTTTAAATTTACTACATTGTAGCTTCATCGCAGGGCCTCATAATTAAGGAAATATTACCAGAGAAACCTTCAGTTAAATTCAATAGAGTGAAAGAACCACAGCTGGATCCTGTCGAACCACAAGTGCAGATTGCCTAAAGTCTAGAAGGAAGGCATGGGGAGATGCACATGGCTGTGTATGCAAGCAATAAGGATCCTTCTCCATCTTCCTTTCACTCTAAAGATCAATGTATTAGCTTGAAGGAAGGGCCAATATGGCTATCAGTAAACTCACAACTTACTTTCTTAGGCATCCCTAGCAAACTGTGGCTTTCATTCATACGATGCCAATTACTATGGTGGAAAATCTCTGCGCTGCTGCTTTAAATGGTATGAAGAGCAAGAATGATTCATGGTCTCAGCGAACCTGTCTTGGCTTCCCACCTTTTTCTCAGTGACACATAAATATTGCAGTATAATTGAATGCATTTGTTACAGGAATAATACTCAGAAACACATCCAAAATCGTTCACAATTAATCACAAGAGCTGTGGGCATTTTATCTGTGATGTTAAAAGAGAACAGTTTTCCTTCACTATGATGCATGAATAATCTATGAGAGGAAAAATATGAGCGCATGTTTGTTAGTGATTCTTGCTCTGATGTTTCTTGTCAGTGCTCAGAGAGGGAGCGTAGACCCTGGCACTTAGGTGAATTAAGTTGCAGACATGGCAGAAGGGTCGACACGATCTCCGAAAACATACAGAGAAAGGTGAAAAAGTTCATGAAAGACAGACCTAAGCCTTACTGTTATTTAAGTTAGATTTTGCAGCAGTGGCATAGCCATGGGACGGCCTCGGGGGCCTGGGTCCCCTCATTTTTAGATCAAGCCCCCTCTGTGGAGGTCTCCAAGTTCTGCCTATGTTGTCTGAGCAGCATGTTCGGCCGCCGATGTCGGCATATTCTACACATGCCAAGTTCAGCCACTGAACTCAGCATGCTCGGGAGTGCCAGCGTCGGCGGCTGACGTGCACTGCCAACTTGGGTACTTGCTCTGGCAGCATGTACACAGATTCACTCAGGAGACCTCTTTGGCTGGTGGGGCTTTTCACCTCTACCAGCAAAGGTAGGCTTTAATGCAGTGAGTAGAGAGAATACCGGGACTCCACAGTCTACCTTTGAGCCCCTCTCCCCCAAAATGGACTTCTGGCTGTTGCTCTTACATGCTTCCTGTTGGACACCTTCTGAGGAAGATCTGGCTCCTCCCATTTACTCGGTGATTTATATTTCCATTCAAAAGCTCAAGCTTACATGCTATTGGGCCATTTTCTTAGAATAAACTTCCTACTATTCAGATTAGACTGGCAACCTTCTCTGGAGAAGGGACCCGGAATGTTCCACTGTAACTATATAGGAGGTTCATCTGCCCTTTAAATCTATATAAGTCGCAAAAAAAATTGCGTATGTAAATTTGGGTGTGCAATTTAATTGAACAATCAGCTAATTAGCACCAATAACTGACTTTTTAACAAGCAATAATTGGCACTAATTAGATTTAATTGGCATTTACATGCGTAAATTTAGGAGCGGGATCCATGCCTAAAATTTCCATGCGATCTGAAAAAGGGGGCGTGGAAATGGGAGGGTAACTGGAGCAATCTTAAAATGAACACGCATTGTTACAGAATAACAGGGACACATTTGCACCACGTTACAGTTGATGGAAATGGCTGCGCCTAAAGTTAGGATCGATTCTTGGGTGTAAGCGCTATTCTATAAACTGCTCCTAACTTTAAGCTTGGCTTATAGAATAGCGTTTTTTTTTTTGCCACCATATATAGAATCTAGCCTGCTACATACGTACTTGCAAACTCTACCCATTCTCTGCCCTCGTACACACCTGTCAACAAAATTTACACCGGCATGTCATGGCGCATACTTTTACACTGGTCGGTATTTTATAAATGCCCTTCTACACGTGTAAATTATAGTTTTTAGCTCAAAAATGCTTACAAAATTTACCCTCATAAAATAAAGACAATTTTATAATAAGCTATTTCATGCATAACCCACTGTTTTATGTGTGGAACCAGCTTTGAAAATTATTCTCTAAGCTTCAACCCCTTGCGGTCTTCTGGGAAAAGATAAAGCCCTTTTACATTTTCCTTAGCAGTGGGTTTTATGTGAAGCAATGATTTTCTTTTATTAGGGAACATTATGCACTCTGAGCTTGTCCTATAAGAGGCTTTGATATCGTCTGCAGCATTAGTGTTACAAAAGTCATTTATTTTAAAATGAGTCCTTTCAGTTACACTACATTGTCATATCAATGCCTAACCTTTTTCAGATTTTCTTATAAACTGTGTGGAAAACACAAAGAACAAATGTAATTTTTCTTTCTGATCTTGAAGATGTTTCCTTCCCTCACTTTCCCACTAGAGAAAAGAACCCAATTTGAAATCACGTATCCCTGTGCCTCAAAGAACTTCTTCTCAAAGTCTTTAATCCTTAAAACATCTCTTCCAAAAATACAAGTGAAAGCACATCTGCTAAATCATCCCCGTTTGTGGATTATATGCTGATCACGCCTAAAGGGATACTAGGAGGGGAAGGGGGCACCACATAAAATATTTATTTATTTATTGGGATTTATTAACCGCCATTTATGAAAATATGTCCAAATAATGTACTAGGTTATTTTTTTAATTTAACGTTTTATTAAAGATCAATAAACACACATAATAGTTTATTTATTTATTGCATTTGTACCCCACACTTTCCCACCTATCTGCAGGTTCAATGTGGCTTACATAGTACCGTCAAAGGCGCTTGCCCAGTCGGTTGATAACAGATACAAGGTTGTATAGTGATCATATAAGTTATAATTGGAGAGTTGGAAGGGATGAAGATTGCGTGTTGTCCATGTTGTGTTGCTGGGTGGGAGGTTTACGTGGGGTCGTTGGGGTAGGCTGGCATATCAACAATTCCCTACTCCCATCCCCGCCCCTTCTTAAAATCTTTGTCTAATTTCAGAACAGCTCCCCCCCATCCTTTACACATAACAACTAGTGAAAACCTCTGTTGAATCACTCACAGGAGATCTGTTCAATCGCCATACCCGATATTTATTCCATATCTTAAGAAAAAATGCCAACTGTCCATTCTTGATGGCCATCAGTTCCGCCATAAGGTGAAGGTAATCCAGTTTCTTGAGATAAATGGATTGAGGAGGCAGCGATGTACTCTTCCGTGCAGCTGCCAATGCCAAGCGGGCTGCTGTGGATAACTGTATACCCCAACTATGATACTCTTTTTTATACCAAAGGGTGCAGACTTTCCCAAATCCAAGAAACAGTGAGGACTCTCAGGAGAGAGAGGGAGAGCAGTCTGGATGATACACATCTCAGTGAGGCACCCTGTGGGTAAGGGGTTCCTTTTACTAAGCTGCGCAGGCACCTACACACGCAGAACGTGCATCAATTTGGAATGATCGCCCAGCTACCACGTGGCCCAGGCGGTAATTTCATTTTTTTATACGCATCCACTACATGCGGTAATCAGCACTGTGTACACACTGACCACTACCGTCCAGTTAATGTGTGAGACTTTACCGCTAAGTGAATGGGTGTCGGTAAAGTCTCAGACCCCAAAACGGTTACGCGCCAATTTTTAATTTTGCCGCACGTCCATTTTCGGCAAAAAAAAGAGGGCCTTTTTTTACAGGCACACTGAAACATGGATCTGCGCGCGTCCCAAACACGCGTCTACAACAGCACAGGCCATTGTTTTCAGGGCACCTTAGTAAAAGGACCCCTTAGCTCTTTTAAGCAGCAGAGACAAATCGGACATACCATGTAACGCATGCGCTAGTGTTTACCACAGCTTAGTAAAAGGAGCCCAAAAGTTAGAACTGCTTTTTATGAAGATAAAGTTAGCCAGACAGGAGTTAAATATTACTGCTATTTGCATAATTTTGGCTATG
Organism: Microcaecilia unicolor; assembly: GCF_901765095.1. Classification (NCBI taxonomy): domain Eukaryota; kingdom Metazoa; phylum Chordata; class Amphibia; order Gymnophiona; family Siphonopidae; genus Microcaecilia; species Microcaecilia unicolor. Next base: position 45,038 of record NW_021963186.1, on the reverse strand, counting down.
CCCCCAGGCTCCTTACCCCCTTGCCACACCCAATCTTTACTCTTCCTCAGCTCATGCAGATACGTTTGGGCCATACATCAACTTTTATGGACAAAATGTATCTGTTTATCATTGACAGACGTTAAAATCAAAAGAATTTATGTTGTTCATCTGATACTGTCCATATAAGTGCTTTTAAATATCAACTCGTAGGTTGGTAAAGTGAGAATTTTTTAAATTTAATAATTATTCATTTTCTAACAAAAAAACACAAGTACAATACTAAGCACCCTGTTTACCAAGGTGCGCTAGCGTTTTTAGTAATATCTACCCAGAACTAGCTAAATTTCAGAAAATGATTGAAATCAGTATTGTTTAAGAAGGCTTATTCCCCAGGTTTAACTCTTACCATTAATAAGATCCAAGGACACTAATTACCTGTTATTATCTCTTGCCTGTTGCTGTTTAATTGTTATTTCCTATCTTATTCTCAATTTGTATAATTGTTTTTTTTCTCTTGCACTGTAGCCTTACTACAGATCTATGTAAGCCACTTTGAGCCTGCAATCAGTGGGAAAATGTGGGATGTAGATGTAATAATAAATAAATAAATATGGGCATCTCTAGCATTAGCACGTGCTAATTTTTAGCGCACACTAAAAATGATAGCATGCCTATAGCACGGCTCAGTAAACAGGGCCCTTAATAGAGAAAAGCAGTGCAGAATTAAACACACACGCATAAAAATGTACAAAGAAATATGCAAAGCAAACCAAACCACCAGAAGGGTGGAGGTACACAAACTCCTACAAAAAATAAAGTCTGAGGAAAGGGGGGAGTAGGAAGAGTAGGCTCTTCAACAACACCAGTAGGCGACGTGAGTTAGGAACAATCTCTTTATTTAAATATACACTCGACTCGACACAGCCGTGTTTCGACGCAAAAAGCACCTTCCTCAGGAGTCTATGAAATAAAACCAAACAATGGTAATGAAACAAGCATACAAACAAAAATGTAAAATCTAAAGATAAATATCCAATCATACTACCGAGACCCCTAATTAAGAACCAAAGGAAATCCAGGAGCTGGTTAAATGCAGGAAAAAAAAACTAGAAACCTAGTGTTCATCACAGGGAGATGTCATAATACATAACAAGCCCCAGTTCCCAAATCTACCTTCACCATGAGTAGCTTTTAGCATCAAGGAAAAAATGTGGCTGATCAGGATCAAAAACCAAATACTTAACAGAAGAAAGATAATACATTTATGAGGAAAACATAACTGGAATTGACCCTTCTCTTGCTTTCCAGAAAAGTCTTCCTATGTTCTTGTTTAATCCTAGCAACGTCAAAAACAAATCCACATTTTTTTGACACCAAAATAAATCAGATCTACAGTGGAAAAAAACCCACAATCTCAATAGGTGTTCTCGATCTTTTGGAAAAACAAAGACCACGATGATCAAAGTGTCTTAATGGACCTTATCAGAACAACCCAAATGTTCAAAAAATCCTGTAAGATCTAAACTACCCACAGATAAATCACCAGAAACCAGACAAGCACTCCCTTCTTGAGTATCACCACCATCTTCAGATCTTCTCACAGAGTTCATAAGTGTATATAACAAGCTCTGGAGAAAGGGAACAAAATAGCCCTAGGAATTTTCAATAAATCTTCCATATAATTCCTGAACAAGTCCCCTGAGTAGGTCTAGAAAGTAGAGGTAAATTAAGTAAAATCGTATGTTACTACAGGAGAGAGGACAAGGACTGTGTACATTGTTGGTCATATGCTTAAAGTGAATACTCTTGTTACCTTATCAGTTAAAGAAAACAGTAAAGAGAGTGGTCCAAACAAAAAGACTTGCTGTGGACTGGATTATTTTATGGAGTGGAGTAAAAAGTCTGATGCCTGCTGTTCAGCCTCCTAGGGAATCCTGGTCCTGGTCCCTCATATCAACACATAAGAGCATGTGCCCCCATTTCCACTGCACTGGGCATGCAGTAGGCAGTGCCTATCTCTATAACAAGAGGTTAACATGGGCACTGTTGAAACTTGGTGTAGAATGGTCGGAACACACAATTACATGCATAAATGATAAAATACTATGATTTATACGTGCTCTTCAATAATCTAGGCACGAGCATTTACAGCAGCTCTACCGTAATACTACTGGCATAACGTATGTTCGCAATTCTTCCATGATTGGTAACACACATATTTGTGCTTTTCACATGTTATTGAAGAATTGTGTCTTTGACCCCTGATGAAGGCATAAGTGCCGAAACATGGCCGAGTCGGGTCATTTCTTTAATAAACCTTTTTGTGACTGGACTTGTGGTTTCACCTTCTCTGGACTATCTCAACTTTGTTTTTGGGTACTTTTTTATGCTTGTGCAGAGTTTTTTTTTTTTGTTTCTGTTTTTGATGCTCCGTAAGTACTCACATCCACAAATATGCATGTGTATTTGACCTGTGAAGCTAGTGCTCGATAAAGAAAAGCAGTTGCCTATGTTTTCTCACAGAATAGACACTAAATAGGTGCGTTTAGGGGTACCTTCTTATAGAATTACCCTCCATGACCATGAAAGGTCTAATGTACTCGTTGTTCTATATAAGACTATTTACTAATTTGGATTTTGCTGACAACATTTTAGTAGTAGCTCAAGGTGAGTTACATTCAGGTACACTGGGTAATTCCCTGTCCCAGGAGGGCTCACAAGCCAAGCTTGTACCCGAGACAATGGAGGGTTAAGGGCCCCTTTTACCTAGGGTTACCATATTTTGTCCCCCCAAAAGGAGGACACATGCCCCGCCCCTTTCATGCCCTCGCTCCGCCCCCTGTCACACACCCCATCACTCCCCCTCCCCGTCACCCATCTCCCCTTACCTTACTACTGCCCTGGTGGTCTAGTGACCTTTCCTGCCCGGAGCGCTGCCCTGCACGCATCCTTTCTGTTGCTGATCTCGGCGCCTTCAAAATGGCCGCCGAGAGTTGAAGTCTCGTGAGGTCACTTCAACTCTCGGCGGCCATTTTGAATCGCTGCCGACATCACAACAGGAAGGATGCATGCAGGGCAGCACTCCTGGCAGGAAAGAGGGGGCTCTTTCCTGCCCCGAAGGCGGAAGAGGTCACTAGACCACCAGGACAGTAGTAAGTAAGGGGAGGGGAGGCTAGCAATCTGCCCGTTTGTCTGGATTTCTGGACAAATGGGCAGATTGGCAAAACCAGCCCGGTTGCCACATGTCCAGGTAAATCCGGACATATGGTAACCCTACTTTTACCAAGCTGTGGCAAAAGAGGGGTCAGCGCTTGTTTTTGTTGCATGTTGAGGTCTTCTTTTACTGACGCGGGTAAAAGGTAGGTCTTTCTTTAAGGAAACGGCTGTGCGACAAGTGAAGTACTTGCCACGTGGCCATCTTGAGGGGAGGGAGAGCCCTTTCCACCACCCATTGAGGTGCTGCTGTGGTAATCTGCGCTGGGCTTGCTGCTGTTTTGTAAAAGGGTCCCTAAGTGACTTGCCCAAGATCACAAGAAGAAGCAGTGGGATTTGAAGCAGGCACCTCTGGATGTCAAGACCAGTGCTCTAACCACTGGGCCACTCCTCCACTGCTCTAACCACTGGGGCCACTCCTCCACTAGCTTTAAACCCTCTGCAAAAACTGAAATGGCAGCGTTTTGCCTCAAAGCTGAGACTGAGGACAAAGTCATCCAAGGACCTTCAGGCTGCCGACCATATTTAAAGTACCGTCAATAAGAGACTGCTTCTACCAATCAACTTTATCTTGTCTGAAATTAATAGAGCATCCAATACAAAGTACCCGCATGGGAATTTTAAAAATCATCTCTTCTAACTATGTTAATTCTCCTTGCCTAAGTTACAGACAATTTCACCCATTCAGCTAGATCTTGTCTAAATTTTGGATAATCGGACCATAAAATTGCTCTTTGTATCTACAATTGATGCGATTACCAAGGCATTCAAATACCAGATGGGCAAGTCTTCCTCCATATAAAACCTGGGGGCAAAAGTATGTGGACCTCAATCAAAACATGCTAGACTTTTTCCGTGTTATTTTCTTTAGTAAAGAACATGTGTGGGATGTGAAAAGAAGCACTTATTTTGAATTAATTAAAAAGCAACACAGATGCCTTTATAAAACAGGCTCTGTCAATAACCCGCACTAGTGCAAAAATTCTCACACAATCTCCCCATAATTATAGAAAGTTGTGTGCCGCGATTTGCAACCAGCACGCAAATTATAGAATCAGGTCAGCTGCATCCGTAATTTAATTATGAGCCAATAACTGTTGTTAATGAACCATAGGCTACAACTGACCTAAATTGGTGCTACTTGGCACCAATTAGTAGTTATGGGGTAAATTCTATAAGTTGCGCTGAAAGTTTTACACACTGAGCGCTGGGTACACGGCCTTTATAGAATAGCTCTTAGGGCATAAACCGCTTAACTTTAAGTGCCAGCAATTACGCCTACTAATAGCAGGTGTAAATGCCAGCGTCTAAATTTGACGCAGTTGGCTAAATTCTGTGTTTACGAGTGTAAAATTTTGGAGTGCCTCTGAAACACCTCTAGCTATGCCCCCAAAGATTTTCACGTGGATCGTTATAGAATACTATCTGTGCCTAAATTCTAATTAAGGCCAATTAATGCCAATAATTCATTGTTAGCAGTCAATTAATGGCGCTGATTGGCTTGTTAAGCAATTAAGTTGTCCACGCAAATCAGCTACACACGCTGAGTTGCACGTGCGACTTTAGTTGGCATTTATAGAATCTGGAGGTATATGTGAAACTGCCAACAGTTGGTATTGTGTAAGTTGTATGCTAAAATTCCAAAACGTGCAGGGCTTTTTTTGAGGGGGTACTTAGGGGTACAGAGGCACCTTTTCCATTGTCTGCTAAAATTAACCCATGGTTCCCAAGTTTTAATGAAAGAGCTGAGGGTCTACACACCAATTCTGCCTTGTCATAGATTCTGTGACTGGTTGCAGGGGGTCTGGCTATTGTGGGGTGGGTCCCTCAATGATCACCCCATTCCTGAAGGGTGGCCTAGCATTTGAGTACCGGCACCTTTTTTTGCTAGAAAAAAACGCACTGAGAACGTGCAACTCAGTGGCATAGCTATGGGGGGGCCACAGGGCATGGCCCCCCAAATTGGCTCTGGGGCCCCTGGTTTGGCTGGTGGGGGGTCCCCAATCCCTGCCAGCTGAAGTGTTTGTCCAGTGCTAGTCTCCACCCCACTGACTGCTCTGCTCTTTCCCTCATGTCATGTGCATGCTCGTTTTAGTGAAACAGAGGGGATCAAAAAATGAAACCCAGCTTCTATGGGGATTTCCTCCTTTGCTCACCAATCACAGTATTACTCTCAGGAACAGAAGAAGGTGTTCCCAAAATGGGGTTTAAAGAAACCCCAGAAGAAGGAGAAGGCGAAGATATGCTTCTATTTGGAGCCAGCATTTCAGATGAAAGTTTTGAAACAATAGGCCAGATTCTATATATGGCACCTGAAACATTCACACAGAACAAATATCCACCTAAGCACATTCTATAAGCACCAACTAGATTTAGACACGGTCTATAGAATACACTTGGTTGACATCCCAGTACCTAGAACTACGCACATCCATTTATGCCAAGGAAAACGTGGCCCGCATAGATTTAGGTGCAGAGGGGTATATTCTATACCAGTGGCGTAGGAAGGGAGGGGGGCGGTGGGGCGGTCCGCTGGTTCCCTGCTCCCTCTGCCCTGGAACAGGTTACTTCCTGCACTCGGGGTGGGGGGGGGGGGGGGTTGTGCAGCGACCCGCCCCGGGTGTCAGCTGCCCTCGCTACGGCACTGTTCTATACCAGTGCGTGTAAATTTTGGAACGCTCATGCAACGCCTTCCCCACTCATAACCACGCCCTTTCTTGGCTGCGCACATTAGAATTTAGGCGCTCTGTGTTCCAGAATACACTTAACGGGTGGTGTGCGTAAATTCTAATTATTGCCAATTAGTGCTCATTATTACTTAAGTACTGTTATCAATGCTGATTAGATTGTTAAACCAATTATGTTACGCACGTTGTTATAGAATACGCTTGGATTTCGGTAAGGAACACTAGGCACGATATATAGTGTCTATCCATAGGACCTACTGGGAGTTCCAATTGCTGCTGCAAGCTTCACTATTCCCTTCCGCTTTCCCATCTTACCACCAGGTGTTCTAATCACCAATTAATCCTGGGGTATCTCCAAAGTATTCCTAAAATATTTCTGAAGTGGCCATGCATAGCTCGGCCGCTCCTTGAGGAGACTTGAATTGAAGCAGCAGCCTGATGGTGTCACACACTGGGGTAGAACTTTTTCTTGATGTAGTGTTCAGTGTCCCTGTGCTCCAGAAAAGCCCAGCAAGCTCCCCTCAATCACCAGCAGTGTAACAAAGCCCAGGAAGTAGGTGACAAGCCTCTAAGTATTCACAACTTTTGATCCCACATCAATATTCCTGGTAGGAAGATCTGTTCACCAGGAATGATGGACTCATCTTTTGTTTTTCAGCTTGTAAATTCTCAAGTGTGTATAAATTCTGGAGTTACGTGTTTCAGAAACATATTGGTCTCCTTGCACAAAAAAAGGTTGATAAAGCCATTCATATCTCATAATTGTATGTTACAATGCACTGTCAGACTCTCACAGCTTTGAAATACTGAATAAGAAGTGCTTCATCCATGTTTCCTCTGCTTTTTAGGCTGTACCAATTTAAACAATGTCTGAAACCTCCCCAGATTTCACGCCATGTTCAGTGCTGCTTTTCTTCTTTCCTGGGACATATTTCCTGATTAAACTGAGGCAATTAGACCAGCTAAATCTGAAATCTAATTCCTAGGCTGCATCATATGTGCCAGACTGGAGAAAGCCAACCCTGCGTGCACTACAAGGCAAATGTCCTTGGTTTAAAACATTGACCTGTAATATCTAGTTTCCATGCAATCTAATCTAGTTGTTTATAATCTGCTTAATCCTTACGCTAGGTCCAAAGTGGTTTATAACAAATAAAATTATAGTCGTTGTAAGAATATAATGAAACACTGGATTTTCAAAAGGTACCTCATGAAAGGCTACAGAGGAAATTGGAGGGTCATGGGATAGGAGGAAATGTCCTATTGTGGATTAAAAACTGGTTGAAGGATAGGAAACAGAGAGTGGGGTTAAATGGGCAGTATTCACAATGGAGAAGGGTAGTTAGTGGGGTTCCTCAGGGGTCCGTGCTAGGACCGCTGCTTTTTAATATATTTATAAATGATTTAGAGATGGGAGTAACTAGCGAGGTAATTAAATTTGCTGATGACACAAAGTTATTCAAAGTCGTTAAATCGCGACAGGATTGTGAAAAATTACAAGAGGACCTTACGAGACTGGGAGACTGGGCAGCTAAATGGCAGATGATGTTTAATGTGAGCAAGTGCAAGGTGATGCATGTGGGAAAAAAGAACCCGAATTATAGCTACGTCATGCAAGGTTCCACGTTAGGAGTTACGGACCAAGAAAGGGATCTGGGTGTCGTCGTCGATAACACACTGAAACCTTCTGCTCAGTGTGCTGCTGCGGCTAAGAAAGCGAATAGAATGTTGGGTATTATCAGGAAAGGTATGGAAAACAGGTGTGAGGATGTTATAATGCCGTTGTATCGCTCCATGGTGCGACCGCACCTTGAGTATTGTGTTCAATTCTGGTCGCCGCATCTCAAGAAAGATATAGTAGAATTGGAAAAGGTGCAGCGAAGGGCGACCAAATGATAGCGGGGATGGAACGACTTCCCTATGAAGAAAGACTAAGGAGGCTAGGGCTATACAGCTTGGAGAAGAGACGGCTGAGGGGAGACATGATAGAGGTATATAAAATAATGAGTGGAGTGGAACAGGTGGATGTGAAGCGTCTGTTCACACTTTCCAAAAATACTAGGACTAGGGGGCATGCGATGAAACTACAGTGTAGTAAATTTAAAACAAATCAGAGAAAATTTTTCTTCACCCAACGTGTAATTAAACTCTGGAATTCGTTGCCGGAGAAAGTGGTGAAGGCAGTTAGCTTAGCAGAGTTTAAAAAGGGGTTGGACGGTTTCCTAAAGGACAAGTCCATAAACCGCTACTAAATGGACTTGGAAAACTCCACAATTCCAGGAATAACATGTATAGAATGTTTGTACGTTTGGGAAGCTTGCCAGGTGCCCTTGGCCTGGATTGGCCGCTGTCGTGGACAGGATGCTGGGCTCGATGGACCCTTGGTCTTTTCCCAGTATGGCATTACTTATGTACTTATGCACTTACAATGAAATTTAAAAAAAATGTGATGTACTAATCAAGTTGGATACTTTTTAAAAAGATATACCATTAGAATTGTAAACCCATATAAAAACTTGATTCATGGCTTCTAAAGATGGGCTGTCATTTGGAACAAAATGTCATTTGCTGATAAGAGTGAACGCTCTTCTTAAAGAATGCACCAGGGACATAGCCAGAATTCAGCAGAGCCCGAGGTGAGGAGGCACATTTTAACCCCCCCCCCCCCGGCGCCGCCCCCCTGCCATTTTTAACCCCCCCCCCCCCCCCCCCCCCCGCTGCCATTTTTGACCCCCCCCCCCCCCCCCGGTGCCAACCCTTTCAACCCCCTCTTCCCGCCACCGCCAACCCTCCCCCCACCAGCCGAAGTCCTCTTCTCCGGCGCAGCAGCGTTGCTGATCTGCAAGGGCAGGCTTCTGTTCCTGTGCAGGACGTCAGAGTCACAGAAACAGAAGTCTGCCCTTACAGATCAGCAATGCGGCTGCGCCGGAGAAGAGGACTTCAGCTGGCGGGGGTTGGGGACCCCCGCCAGCAAAGGTACCCAACAGCGGCGGCGGGGTAGGGTTGGCGGCGGGAGAGGGAGTCGAAGGGGTTGGCGGCAGGGGGGGGGGGCCACGGCCAAATCTACAGCAGCCCACGCCCCCACGGCCCCATGTAGCTACGCCCCTGAAATGCACACTCCCCCAAATTCTATATAGCACGACTGAAATCGTGTGTGCAAATCCGGTCATATTCTGGATTTGCGCATGCAATTTAATTACTTAATAAACCAGTGTCAATCATTGCCACTTAGCAAGCAATTATTGATACTAATTGGTATTTTAATAACATTGAATGATTTAGTTAATGTATCAACAGTACTCACAAGTGCAGCAATTTCTTCCGACGAGTTGGTCAGTTTGATATCAAGCTGTTGGAGAGCTTCCCAAATGCTCTCGAGTGTCACCGTCTCCGGCTTCAGTAGAGAAACTCTACATTGAGTTTGCTGGCACAAAGGCCTCAAACCTCCATCGGTTCCCCTCTCAACAGAGCCTCTTTCTTGGGAGTCACCTTCGTCGACTTCCGATTCGGCCATTTCCAACTGTGAGAGGGGGCCTTCGGGAGGAGGCGGTGGATTGAGATCCGGGGGCGAAAGTGTGACATCCAGCCCTAAGTCTCGAAGTTCTCCTACTAAGGAGACAGCAGGGTGCTTCCCGGTTATCCGATCTGGCGTTTTCATGGTAAACTTCTCGATAGTTTGCTGTGAAGGGGATGAAGTCCTGACCGAAGAGGCCGCAGCCTTGCCCATCCCTTTCCTCTTTGTATGAGGCATTTTCGCTGAGGTATAGGTAAAATTTCCACAGCTCTTCTGAGAGAGGTCTTAGCCTTGATCACAGCGTGCCGCCATTTTGAAACTCCCTCTCTCCACTAATTGGTATTAATTAGAGTTTACACGCACAACTTGTTAGGTGTATTCTGTAAAGTGGTACACATAAATTCTAATGCGCACTACCAAAAAGGGGGCATGGCCAAGGGTGTGGAATGGGCGTTCTGACAATCTATAATTATAGAATATACCTGCTCCACACCAAATTAAGGCCTAGGGTTAGGCTCAGACATGGCCACTATTCGTATTCTATAAACCGACTAGGTGTATTCTATAAACTGCGCCTAAATCTAGGTATAGGTTACAAAATATGCCAAGGAGGAAATATTTTCAGTGCCCCTTTTTCAGGTACCATATATAGAATCTAGTCCTATATGTGCAAAGAGGATGCACTGGGTTTTTTTTCAATCATGTTTATTGACACTAAGCATACATTACAATGTTATTGATGTCAATACTTAACAAGAAGCCACCATGGGTAAACAGAAACTACTCTTACAGAAAGTCAATAGAGTGTCTTAACAGGCATTTTTTTCCCCTTCCCCTTCCCAGATCTCGTATCCTTCCCACCCTCCCCGACCCCTCTTCCCTTCCCTTTTCCCCTTCAGGAATTCAAGATTCTACTGAGAGCTGTAGGGGTAAGTGAGTCCCAGAAAGGGGCCCATGTTGCACAAAATAGCTCTCCTCGTTTAGAAGACAAGTCCGGGACACTCCGTCTTTCCAAGGAGCACATATGTATCACTGAAGAGCGCCAGTGCGCGATCGTCGGGCTCTTTAGGTTTAACCACAATTGCAAAATTATTTTTTTTGCCTTTGAGTACTGTTCTTTGCAAAAAGGCCTTCATTCTCACTGGGGCACGCCCTTGGATGTTAAAACTATGGAATAGTTGAGCAGGAGTAGGAGTCCATGACGCCCGCCAAAGGGCAGATACATGTAACATACATAGTAACATAGTAGATGACGGCAGAAAAAGACCTGCACGGTCCACCCAGTCTGCCCAAGAAATGTGCCACTTTTTTGTGTATACCTTACCTTGATTTGTACCTGTCTTTTTCAGGACACAGAGACAAGTCTCTCCAGAAATCCTTCACTTCTGGGCACGTCCAAAACATGCGTCCCAAGTGGGCATCCTCAGCTGCACACCTAGGGCAAAGGTCACTGTCCCGAAGCGTAGCACAAAAAGCTCTGTGGGGAGAGATGTGTAGCCTTAATATGAATTTATACTGTTCCTCCCACCAAGCTGCATTTTCTGTCAGGCTATACACTGCCATCAAGCTGGCCTCTACCCGTTCGGTCCGAAGGCAGGTGCTCAATTCCTCGCTCCATTGCTAGGGCACCATGGAGAAATCATAGGCTTTGACAGAGTCTCTAAGGTGTGTGTGAAAATATTTCAAAGGTACTCTCAGTTGAGCATCCAGGCCCAGCATCTCATTGTACTTGTCCCAAATGTCTGAGATTAAAGTCTTTAAGTAGTGACCTAATGTAATGACACAGTTGTCTATAAGCAAACACATCCTTATTTTCTAGTCTAAATTCCTCACAGAGTTCTTCAAATGATTTAATCTCTTCCCGCTCTGATAGCACATGATAAAGATACTGGATCCCCTGGGAGACCCAACGCTGAAAGGACAGCGTAGAGCTACCTACTGGGAATTCTGGCCCTTCTCTTTGTGGCGAGCACTGGAGACTAGTCCTGAAATATTCTTATAGGTCTCCCCTCAAACTTTGCTTCCTCCGTTTGGTTCTTATATAAACGCAGAACTTGGGCCTTCTGAGCATAACTATGAAATTTTGCGATAATTACACTTGGCTTGTTAAGTGTTAGTGCATGGGGGGCCTACTCGGTGTACCCCGTCTAGGTAAATCTTACCCTGGTGTTCCACCGTAGGGTAGCGCACCAGTAGCCACGTTTCCAGCATATTAGGTAAAGCTGTTTCCGATAGTGACTCCGGGAAGCCCACAAAACGGAGGTTCTCTCTCCTTGCTCTATTTTCCAGGTCCTCCAGCTTTTCTTGTTGCGCATGGCTCAACGCTTCCAAACGCTCTAAGTGCTCAATATGTGTCTATAAGAGATCCTCTGCGTCTGAGACGCGACATTCTAGCTCCCCGGTTCTGCGCGTCAATTCAGCAGTCCTGTGTGCTATGCCCACTATTTGTTCTGATCATTGTTCGAATCTTGGTTCCAGCGCTTTGACTACAGCCGCGGTGAGTTCCGGTATGAATTCCGCATGGGCCGATGGTGGCAGTGGGGAGGGCACCATTTTGTCCTCACCCTGTTTTACTCAATCTTGTCCTCTTCGTGGCGGTTTGGCTGCCATCAGCTGGGGTGATTTGGCTAAACATTTGTCCATAGGGTCTTACCCTGCTTAGGCAAAGTTGTGCTGTTGCATTAGTACTCGCTGTCTGTAAATAATCAAGATGGAGAGAGAGTTCCCTTGCAGCGATCTACGAAGCGACTGCTACCGCTCACCGCATCACGTGACTGGATGCACTGTTTTGAAAATTTCACACTATGTGCAAAGAGGGTCACTCATTAAAAAGGTCACACTATCCCCTGTATTCTATATAAAGTGATTTAAGTAGCACGCGCAAATCCAGTCGTATTCTGTATTTGTGCACGCAACTAAATTAGTGGGTCATAAGCCTTTCTTCGAAAATCTATGCTCGTTAGTATATAATGCAGCCGGTCAGTGCCTAATTTAGGATTTACACCAAGTTTACTTAGCATAACTGGCCATGACCAAATTCAGTGTTGTACAGTAACTAAGTAAATATAACTAGTTACTGTAATTAACTAGAAGTTTTGTTACTTTTACTTGTAAAGAACTACAGGATAACATTTGTACTTTACTGAAGTAATAATTTCACCTATTTTTGCTACTTTTACTCAGTTATATCCGATGCTTGCAGTTGAAAGTAAAAAGTAAAAGCAGATGGAAAATACAAACGATGATTCCTCAGTAAACCAAATGAAACAACAAAGCTGGAAAGAGGATTTTGCTATTGTAAAACTTGTCTCACAAACAGTGGATCATCTCATTTTAAATTTTGCTGTTCAGTGAATATAACCTATAACAACAGTGGAGTTACCTGTGTTGTTAAACTGGTTACTGCCCTCCAACAAATAGAAGAATGATGATTTGGGTCACTTTGAAGTGGAGATGATGCTGAAGATGGTTGCAATTCTTGACGAACAGACACATGTCTCTATCACAACAGACTGCTACTCGTCCCATGGAAAATTTTTCACTGGGGTGACTGCCCATTGGATTGATAGAGTCTTTAGAGAGGAAGTCTGCTTGTCTGGCCTTAACAGTGAAGCGTTTCCTCCAGTGGCTTAGCTACAGGGGCCTCGGGGGCCCAGACCCCCCCATTCCTGTCTCAAGCCCCCCCAACAATAGTGGCCAGCCAGGTGCTTGTGTGTCCGTGCAGTGCACCCTGCCCCCGACTATCATGGATGCTTCCGATACAGGCATCTCCCCTTCTCCTTCCCTGCAGTCCTTCCACCTTGCCTCTGTAGCAGCACCACAGTGATTGAAGCAGGGCACAGCTGCCTCAGAGCCTCAGCCTTCCCTGGAGAATACCCCACCCTCCTCTGATGTAACTTTGTTTCCGCCCACCCTTGTGAAACAGGAAGTTACATCAGAGAGTGCGGCGTGTTCTAGGGAAGTCCAAGGCTCCAAGACAGCCCTGCTTCAATTGCTGCAGTGCCACTATGGAGGAATGGTAGAAAGACTGCAGGGAGGGAGAGGGAGGGGTGCTGGATCCAGTAAAGAAGTGTTACTCTGGTGGTTTGGGCTGGGGAGATGGGAGGGAGAGAGGTATGTGGAAGCATTTGACATTCATGCATCAGTTCTCAAAGATATTCAAACACAGTTTGGCATCAGATGAGGAACTGCAAGCATCAGATATAACCAGGGCTTTTTTTGAGGGGGTACTTGGGGGTACTGAGTACCGGCACCTTTTCCACTGTCTGCTAAACTTGACCCATGGTTCTCATATTTTAATGAGAGAGCTCAGGTTCTACATACAAAATCTGCCTTGTCATAGATTCTATGACTGGTTGCAGGGGTCCTGGCTATTGTAGGGTGGGTCCATCAATGATCACTCCACCCCTGAAGGGTGGCCTGGCATTTGAGTACCGGTACCTTTTTTGCTAGACAAAATGCACTGGATATAACTGAGTAAAAAAACCAGATCACTGCACCAGTGACTTCATAGTAAGAATCCTGAAAGGTAACTTTAAAACAATACAGGAATATAAGTCCTTTGAAGTCAGAATGATTGAATATTTTGACATCCAACAGACAGGACTTAACAAGGATCTGGGTTTTCTAGCCCATTATAAACCATAAAGTGTATTGCTCGTTTATCAACCTCCTCTCACCTATCCACCCCCATTCTGTTAGACTATCACTGAAATGCTTTGATGTTCCCATGCATACCTCCTACCCACCCCCACCCTGTTAGACTCTCAATGAAATGCTTTGATGTTCCCATGCATACCTCCTACCCACTCCCACCCTGTTAGACTCTCAATGAAATGCTTGGATGTTTCACTTACATACACTGTCATCTACCACATTTGCTTATTTCCGATCTGACGAAGAAGGGCAACCTTCGAAAGCTAATCAAGAAATGTATTAAGTTATGTCCAATAAAAAAGGTATCATCTTATTTTCTTTTCCATGTTTATTTTGTTTGATTTATATTGATTACCTTTAAAAGTGGACTAACACGGCTACCACATCTCTCTCTCGCATCAGATGAAAAATTGTTAGAACAACAACAGACAATGATTCCAACTTTGTGAAAGCCTTCTTTGTAATTGGACAGCATGACGATGATAATGAAGATAAAGCTGAAGATGCAAGTGATGAAGTAGACAGCACTACTTCTAATGCAGACGCTAATGACAATAAAGTACTCTTTGCTATATGGAAGTCAAGTGTTTCAGAGATTCCCTTGATCATAACCTGCAGACCCTGTCAGAAGACATCAGTAATATCACAACCTGGCCTGATCTGAAGGAACGTTTTATCAGACTGAACAATCCACTTTCTGCTAATGCACTTATTGAACCTTTTAATGACTCCCAAGCACACTTGTATAATTGACAGTCATTTTAAAAAATGTAGTTTTACTAAAAGCAAATTGGATTGAATTGTAGAGTAATAAAGTTGGGATAAAAACATTAAGAATCGTAGCATTCACTGCAGTTGTGGCACTTTTACTTTTTACTCAAAAAGTATTATATTAGGCAACAACTTTTTTATTTTCACAAGTAAATCTTTTAATGTGTTCTTCACTTTCCTTTTTACTTATGTATTAAAATATACATTTAGTTTTACTTTTACTTAAGTACTTTCACCTAGTAGTTTGAACAGAGATTAAAATTAGCCGAGCGGACGGGCGCTTGACATATTCTATAAACCATGCAGAAATTTCGGCTTATCTATAAAGTACACCTTAATGAAGGCATACTTTATAGAATACGCTTAGGTGTATTTCATTTTGGCGCCGATTTTTTAGGTGTGATATATAGAATCTAGTCCCATGTGCAAAGAGGGATCACTATTATTAAAAAGTTCACATTTTGTGCAAAGAGAGTGCAATTCTATTAAAAAGTGCTCAATGATAGGCAGATGCACAGAAGCAAATGCAGGAACTAGATGCCATTAGTGCCGGACTGGCACCCGTATTTGCTAGGGCAAAATGTTCACAGCCGGCGAGTGCATGAAATAACGAGCTCGTTGGCCCTGAACACAATGAGCATGCAAATGCATGCTAAACAGGGTTATTAGTATTCTTCCCCAATGCTCAGCAGGCAACGCGCCAAAAAAGGGCGCTGCTCCTGTGGCAGACCCTACGCCATTGGGAAGGAATGGGGAGACCCTGTTCAGCATGAATTTGCATACTTCATTCCTGGTCCCCCATCCCTCCCCCCCAAACACAAGGACCTAGAAGTCCAGTGGACCTCCAGACCCCCCTACCCCTCAAAAAAAACATAAGACCCCCCCCCCCCCCCCCCACTGACAATACAAAAAAAAATTGGTGGTCCAGTGGGACCCTTACTAGAGCCACCCACCCGAGGGCTAGCCTGGTGGTATATTGGTGGGCCCAAGGCCATATCCACCCACCCCCCAGTACCTCAAAACAAGAGGCAGGACTAGCATTCCCTTCCTCCTCCTGCAGACCGCCTCAAAATGCCAGCGCCCTGCCTTATCCAGTGTATCCTGGGATGCACTGGGCAGGGCGTGACTACCATATAAGGGAGAAACTGGGACCGGGTATATTCTATAACAATGCAAAAGGATTTTTGAAATGCCCATGACCCGCCCATTCCACACCCACAGTCACAACCCCTTTTCAACTATGTGACTTAGAATTTCCACACACCACGTTATAGAATACATTTGGGACAGTTCTGCGTGTTAATTTTAATTACTGCCCATTAGAGTGAATAATTTCTTGTTAATTGCCAATTATCAGTGCTGACTGACTTTAATTAAGTTGCATACAAATACAGAGTACAACTGTATCTGCACTCGCAACTTAAGTCACGCTATACAGAATCTGGGGTTATGTGCAAAGAGGGTGCACTCTTTCCAGTACTCTGCACCTGAACAATGATTCCCACCAGTGGTGTAGCCAGACCCAGTATTTTGAATGGGCCCAGAGCTAACTTAGATGAGCCCTTCCACAGCACAGCATTCCATAGCCCCCCCCCCCCCCCCCCCCCGGAGATATTTTTAAAAATTATAGATTTTTTCACCTACTATACATCAACATCTCTCCTCCTCCACGGCATCCCAGTATCTGCCCGCCTGTCACTGAACCCTCATCCCTCCCTGGTGTACCTTACAGGCGACCCTGGTGCCTGGAGTGATTCAATTATTGCGGCCTGCGCCAGTCCTGCAGGCTTCCATCGGCCAGATCCTGACAGATAGGAAATGATGAAAGAGAGGACGGGACCCAACCAATAGAAGCCTGCAGGGCCGGTGCAGGCAGCAATAACTGAATCACTGCAGGCACTGGGGACACCTGTAAGGTACACCAGAGAAGGATGTGGTTCAGCGACGGGTGGGCAGATGCCAGGATGCAGCAGAAGAGGAGAAATATTGATGTGGGGTGCTACCACTGGGTAGACCTAAGCCAAGAATGAGTGGGCTTGTGCCCACTGTAATCCCCCAGGGGTCTCTCATGTGTGCTGAGGCCCTCTAGTGGCTCCAGTCCAGACTCACATGCTCTCCACCAGGGCTTACCAGCAGTTGGCTTTCAGAGAAGGACTCCAACAGGTTTCCTCTATGGCTTTTTGTACACCTAGCCTCAAGGACTGGGGTTTCTCCTTCACTCAGGGTGACAGTTCCCCCAGTTATCACCGCTTCTGTGAATCCTTCCCTGCTATACCGTCTGGTAACCGGTCACACTTCTGGTACTCCGGCAGGGCCCCTTGACACCATCTTTGGGGAAATATAGCCCTGGTTCCTTTGCTTTCACAAATATGCAAATTCACTCTACACTGAATGCAAATCCACTTTATTAGTTCCAGTCTTGTGGGGAACAAGTTCTGTTAAGCTTATCCATCAACTTGTTTCTGCTCCACTGAGACCACTTATTTGGGAGACCTGGGTCTCAGTATAAAATAGCCACTGCCCCTGGATAGGACTTTCTTCACTCTAACTCTACAGTCCTATCCTCCACCCCACGGCTGTTAGTCAACTTCACATAATACACAGTGTCATTAATAACATGTCCACAGTCAGGTAAGTACCTCCTGGGTTTTTGAGGGAACCTTCTCTCTCTGCTTCCAGGAGTTCTCCTCCAGCAGGTCTCTTCCTTCACTTTCTCACTCTAACCTCAGGTTCCATTTATTCCCAGTCCCCCATCTCCTCTCCCTCTCTCTTGTCTTGGAGGGTGCTCTTTATAGGGTGGCTAATTAACCTCCCCATCTCTTTAGGCCCCTCCCCCTGGTTCCAGAAAGGTCCAGGCCCAGAACTCTCTCCAACTTTCCATCTCCTATTCTGAGAGTTCTCCCTGGTGGCCTCTTCAGGGAAGGGCAGGTCCTATACCATGAGCACCCCCTAGCTGTCCCTTCCAGTCATTACACCGGTGTACCCCTTTCAGCTCCCTCTAGTGACCAGATCAGGGCATTTTCCAAGCTTTCGGTAGGAGAGCGCCCTCTGGCGGCCTCCTTAGGGTAGGGCAGTCACTGTGTTTATCACACCACCCAGGCCCACCTGTATCTACGGCACTGGTTCCCAGAGTTGTGATGGTTCACATATGATCATGCAATGAGGAAACAGTGCACGCTCGTAACAATATTTCTTCCAGAATGGGAAAAAAAATCCCAAACATTCTGGCTGCCCATACTTAATGGCTACATGACCAACATGGGTGCTACAAATTTTTCTCCAGCATTTGTTTAAACATAGAAAAAAAAGTCTCACGTTGTGGTTCATAAATAATAAAGTGTGGATGAAAAGAAGAGAAAGAAACCTTCATTTTTCCTCAAAAAAGTCATTTTGGAGTGATATAGCTTCTGTAACAAGCTGCTTGCACAGAAAGATAATGGGTATTAGAAACACCTGTCCATCAAAGCAGAATGGATACTACGGCTTCACCATTTTTTTCTTTTTTTTTTCAGACAACAAGCTAACATTACTGCCTCAATCAGAAATAATACTGCTTTCAACATGCCTGCGCTACTCAGCTGCCTCCAAACCCCCTAAGAGTTAAAGTGGGGCCCACTGAAGAAGACGGTTCAGCTCTAATATCTACTCTGTCTGAAAGCTACACTATTCTCGTGGCTAACCTCCCCACGGGGAATTTCTGATTAATGACCGCAGAACCTTCTGGCTGCTTGATGAGAAGGTTACAGCAGTTATGCTGGCAACTGCCACCTGAGGTGCGAAGAAATGAGACCGAAGTCCGACAGCTCCGAAAAATAATAGGGACTGCGTTACTGCCATTTGGAAATGCAGGTGCAGAGAGGAGAGGGAAAGATGCTTTTGCATCTTTCACTTTGATTTTACAATGGCGGACGTACATTTTTAATACGGGCTAATGTCTTCCGAAAAGGATTGTTAGAGCAGCCTCAGCGCACGGAGCCCAGCGATGCGCTCAGCGGGGCAGCCCGAGGAAGTAAGACTGAGCACATAAGAACAGACGTAAATGGGAGCTTAGCTGCTCTGTGAAATCGCTCTAGGTTTGATGAGAGATACTGTATAGATGTAATTGCTCACTGAGGGGACCTTTTACTAACGTGTGCTGAGAAATAGCTTGCGGTAGTGTAGGCGAAGGTTTGGGGGGGGGGGGGGGCGCCGATCCATTTTTTAGTGCATCTGTAAAAAAGGCCTTTTGTTGTTGTTGTTGTTGTTGTTGTTGTTGCTGAAAACGGACGTGCGGCAAAATCAAAATTGCCGCGCGACCATTTTGGGTCTGAGACCTTACCGCCAGCCATTGACCTATTGGTAAAGAATCTGGGCGGTAATGACCTACGCCCATCAAATGTCACTTAGCGCGCGTCCATTACGTGCGCCCGAAAATAAAATATTTTTTTTTTCAGACGCACGTATCGGACGCTCACTAAAAATGAAATTACCGCAAGAGCCATGTGGTAGTAGGGTGGTAACTCCATTTTGGCGCATGTTGGGCACGCGTAGACGCTTACGCGGTGTAGTGAAAGGGCCCCTGAATCTGCTCTGCTACTCCAGGTTATTGTTTTTTTGGGGGGAGGGGGTTAATTACTGTTTTGCCCTGCGTTAAATAAACACTAGCTGTATCAGTTTGCCTACTTTGACGGGTCTTTTACTAAAGCTTAGCTCGAGTTATCTGCCGCAGGACCCATTTTATTCCTATGGGCCCTGCTGCAGATTACTCGAGCTAAGCTTTAGTAAAAGACCCCCTAACAACCTTAAGAGCCAGCTTTAAGGATGTCTCTGAGCTCCTTAAAGAATACCTTCTACCCCACAGCAGATGCACTAAACTTTGTGATACACATACTTAAATGTGAAGGAGTGGAGGAGTGGCCTAGTGGTTAGAGCTCAGGTCTTGCAATCCAGAGGTGGCCGGTTCAAACCTCACTGCTGCCTCTTTGTGATCTTGGGCAAGTCACTTAACCCTTCATTGCCTCAGGTACAAACTTAGATTGTGAGCCCTCCTGGGACAGAGAAATATCCAGAGTACCTGAATGTAACTCACCTTCAGCTACTGCTGAAAAGGTGTGAGCAAAATCTAAATAAATACATAAATAAAGATTCTAAAGAATAACAAGATTTCATGCAGAATTTCAAAGTGTAGCAACATTCCATGTAGAACCCCAAAGAGCAACAAGATTCTTTGGGGTGAAGGAGTGGCCTAGTGGTTAGAGTACAGGTCTTGCAATCCAGAGGTGGCCGGTTCAAACCTCACTGCTGCCTCTTTGTGATCTTGGGCAAGTCACTTAACCCTTCATTGCCTCAGGTACAAACTTAGATTGTGAGCCCTCCTGGGGCAGAGAAATATCCAGTGTACCTGAATGTAACTCACCTTGAACTACTACTGAAAAAGGTGTGAGAAAAATCTAAATAAATAAATAAATTAAGTCTTGAAGTACCAAGGGGGCCTTAAGGACCTACACGTGTACAGCGTGCACCAAATCGGCACTAGCGCATGAGCTGGGCAGTAATTCCAAATTTGGTGCACCGAATCCCACTGTAGAAAATAATTTTCGACCGCAGGCCGCTTACCCGGCAGTAACAGCAGTTGGCGCGTGCTGCATGCTTACCGAGCAGGTAGTGTGTGAGACCTTACCGCTAGGTCAGTGGGCGGCGGTAAGGTCTGAAACGGAAAATGAACACTAACTGGTTTCAATTTTAGTGCGCATCCATTTTCCGGACCCTTAAAAAAAAAGGCCGTTTCTCCTAGAAGAAGTAAAAAATGGCCCAGCGTGCCCCCAAAAGATACGCTCGCATTACTGCAGGCCACTTTTTACCCCAGCTTTGTGAAAAGACCCCTGAATGTGCCTGTGTTGGCACTGAAAATTCATTAAAGCAGCATTAATACACCAACGATAACATGTATTTTTTTTCCATTAACATATAATTTGTGTTAAAATTTGAATTGATTAAAATTAAAAATTATGTTACCAGCTCATTAAAAAGGCATTTAGAGTTCATGCATTTGTGGAGGTTAGTATAGCTATTAATGCAAAAACTGAACTAGATCTCCAGAGACAAAGTGAATTAAATACAGATATTAACTATTGGAGTAGAGGAATATCCTAATGGTTAGCACAGCTGACTGAGGTCCTAGGGAACTGGGTTCAATTCCCACTGCAGCTCCTTGTGATCCTACACAAGCCACCTAACCCTCCTTTGCCCAGGTACAAAGACTATGAACCCATTAAGAACAGAGAAATTATATAGTGGAATTAGAAAAGGTGCAGAGAAGGGCGACAAAAATGATAAAGGGGATGGGATGACTTCCCTATGACGAAAGGCTAAAGTGGCTAGGGCTCTTCAGCTTGGAGAAAAAGCGGCTGAGGGGAGATATGATAGAGGTCTATAAAATAATGGAGTTGGACAGGTAGATGTGAAGCGTCTGTTTACGCTTTCCAAAAATACTAGGACTAGGGGGCATGCGATGAAGCTACAATGTAGTAAATTTAAAACAAATTAGAGAAACTTTTTCTTCACTCAACGTGTAATTAAAGTCTGGACTTTGCCAGAGAATGTGGTAAAGGCGGTTAGCTTAGCGGAGTTTAAAAAAGGTTTGGACGGCTTCCTAAAGGAAAAGTCCATAGACCGTTATTAAATGGACTTGGGGAAAATCCACTATTTCTGGGATAGGCAGTATAAAATATTTTGTACATTTTGGGATCTTGCCGGGTATTTGTGACCTGGATTGGCCACTGTTGGAAACAGGATGCTGGGCGTGATGGACCTTTGGTCTTTCCCAGTATGGCAATACTTATGTACCTACATATGAGAGGAGAAGTCAGAGGTAAACATGGCCCCTAGAGAGCAGATATGTGTGCTCTGGGTTCTCCATTGCTCTTTTTTCAAAATGCCCTAAGAAGAGGCCAAGGAAAATTACCCCCATAAGTCCTGGGGCAGTAACTAATACTCCAGTTCTCAGTCAACGGAAAATTTCTCCGTTTCCTGAGCACCTAACACCTACCGAGGTAAGCCTGCTTGGATTGCGGCAGGGCAGTACTCAGCCTTCCACATCCTTGGGCAGCAGCATGCCGAGAAGAGAGGCTCCTTCGCTATGCCTCTGTCCCTGCAATGGCAGTTGAGGACGTCCAAAATGTGGATGTTTCTGTGAGAAGGATGTCCATGCCTTTGCTATGCTTCTGACACCCCCTTTATTTATTTGGATTTTGGATCACGAGTAGCAGCAGCAGTGGGATTTGAACTGGCCACCTTTTTTATTAATTTATTTACTTTTCATTATTTTTATTTTTATCCATTATCATACTAATTTTAATTTTTACTATTTACATTTTATTGTCATTAATTATTTATACATTTATATATTTTCATATCTTTCTTTTTTTACTTGTTCTTTTTCTTAAAGATACAGACCAGGTATGTGTTCTTTTACTACTTGATCATTTGATAACTTTATTATGCAATAATTTGAAACAATATTTGAGAGTTATACTTATATATTTGCATCCGTGCGTTTTCTTTGTTGGTAACACATTTTAAATATATATATTTTTATATGTATTTTATGTATCTACTACTACTACTACTAACATTTCTAAAGCGCTACTAGGGTTACACAGCGCTGTACAATTTAACAAAGAGAGACAGTCCCTGCTCAAAGAGCTTACAATCTAATAGATAAGAGTGAGACAAATATAGGACAATCAAGCCATTGTGACATCACTGATGAGGTTGGCTCTTAGGCATTGGTGGAATGAGGCATTATGACATCACAATCTCAGCTCTGGTTAAATCACTTCTATATGTAATACTACTACTACTACTACTACTTAACATTTCTAGAGCGCTACTAGGGTTACGCAGCGCTGTACAATTTAAACATAGAAGGACAGTCTCTGCTCAAAGAGCTTACAATCTAAAAAACAAGAGAACAATCTAAAGACAAGTGTACAATCTAGAGGGCAAGTGAACAGTTAATCTAATAGGGTGGATAGATTGGGGCATTCTATATTTCTCAAGCGGTTAGGCGCCGAAGGCAGCATTGAAGAGGTGAGTTTTAAGCAGAGATTTGAGGATGGGTAGGGAGGGGGCATGGCGTATGGGTAAAGGAAGATTGTTCCAGGCATAGGGTGAGGCAAGGCAGAATAAGTGGAGCCTGGAGTTGGCAGTGGTGGAGAAGGGTACAGAGAGAAGGGCTTTGTCCTGTGAGCGGAGGTTACGGGCAGGAACATAGGGGGAGATGAGGGTGGAGAGGTAGTGAGGAGCCGCAGACTGAGTGCATTTGTAGGTAAGGAGGAGGAGCTTGAATTGTATGCGATATCTGATCGGAAGCCAATGAAGTGATTTGAGGAGAGGGGTGATATGAGTATATTGGTTCTGGCAGAATATAAGAAGTGCGGCAGCGTTCTGAACGGATTGAAGGGGGGATAGATGGCTGAGTGGGAGGCCGGTGAGGAGTAAGTTACAGTAATCGAGGCAAGAGGTAATGAGAGCGTGGACGAGAGTTCTGGTGGTGTGCTCAGATAGGAAAGGGCGAATTTTGCTGATGTTGAAGAGGAAGAAGCGACAGGTCTTGGCAGTCTGTTGGATATGCGCAGAGAAGGAGAGGGAGGAGTCAAAGATGACTCCGAGGTTGCGGGCAGATGGGACGGGGAGGATGAGGGTGTTATCAACTGAGATAGAGAGTGGAGGAAGAGGAGAAGTGGGTTTAGGAGGAAAGACGAGGAGCTCGGTCTTGGACATGTTCAGTTTAAGGTGACGGTTGGACATCCATGCCGCAATGTCGGATAAACAGGCCGATACCTTGGCCTGTGTCTCCGCGGTGATGTCAGGTGTGGAGAGGTATAGCTGGGTGTCATCAGCATTTTATGTATCTCATGTGTATTTGCTATATATTCTTATACTATAATTATCAAGAGGTTTGGAAAACTTAATCATGAAAAAGGTGTATCACCACTCTTAACTTTGAAATCCAAATAAAAAACCTGGATTATACTTTAACAAAGGAACCTCAAACCACCTCGTGGACACCCATTGCTATTCAAGCTTGGTTTGCCATTCAAATGAGGAGTAAATTACTATCATTGGTTCAGGTGGGGAGGATTGGAGAAAAAAAGCCACCCGAAAAAACTCAAATATAATTGAGAAAACCGGATGGTCTAAAAACTCCTTGCCTCTCCACTATTATCAACAGTTAAGATAGGTGCACCTCCCCTAACATATAGACCCCCCACTACTCCTCCTATACAACCACCTGAACAAATACCTCTCTGCCTGCTATTATATCACTAACCTGAAGCGGTCTCTAGCAACTGTTTAATCATATCACATAACATAGAACTAATTCTCAATTGTTCTTTTTTATATACAAATATTCCTTGTTAGTTCAAATAGTTCAACAGTCACTTATCTGCTTGCTGTTGACGCAGGACTCCTTAGAAATACTAAATTCAGGCTGTAGATAGTTGAACGTGGAGCTGGTACTAGTACTTAATTGTTCAGTTACATAAACACCTTCCGTGTCTCTTTAACGATTACTCTTCCAGTTATCGTTGTAATCCCTCTTGGAAGAGTAATCGTTAAAGAGACACGGAAGGTGTTTATGTAACTGAACAATTAAGTACTAGTACCAGCTCCACGTTCAACTATCTACAGCCTGAATTTAGTATTTCTAAGGAGTCCTGCGTCAACAGCAAGCAGATAAGTGACTGTTGAACTATTTGAACTAACAAGGAATATTTGTATATAAAAAAGAACAATTGAGAATTAGTTCTATGTTATGTGATATGATTAAACAGTTGCTAGAGACCGCTTCAGGTTAGTGATATAATAGCAGGCAGAGAGGTATTTGTTCAGGTGGTTGTATAGGAGGAGTAGTGGGGGGTCTATATGTTAGGGGAGGTGCACCTATCTTAACTGTTGATAATAGTGGAGAGGCAAGGAGTTTTTAGACCATCCGGTTTTCTCAATTATATTTGAGTTTTTTCGGGTGGCTTTTTTTCTCCAATCCTCCCCACCTGAACCAATGATAGTAATTTACTCCTCATTTGAATGGCAAACCAAGCTTGAATAGCAATGGGTGTCCACGAGGTGGTTTGAGGTTCCTTTGTTAAAGTATAATCCAGGTTTTTTATTTGGATTTCAAAGTTAAGAGTGGTGATACACCTTTTTCATGATTAAGTTTTCCAAACCTCTTGATAATTATAGTATTTAAATTTACGGGTTGTGGAATTTCCCAGCATTTATATTTAGAGTTTTTTCTATATATTCTTATGTCATATGTTTTTAATTCATTTGATTATTATATTTATATTCATAAATATATTTGTTAAAAAGTTTGATTTTAATCATTTTTATAATTTGAAAGAGATTCTCATTGGTGATAATTCATATCTATATTTTATATGTATAATTTAATATTCATGTCTATGGTTCACATGTACGTTTTATATTTCATGTTTGGTTGAATTTGTAATCACTAATTTGTGATTTTTAATAATTTTTTAATATTATATACTTGTTTGTATAATGTTCAGATTTTATAATTTGATAGGTTTATTATAGCCCCTGATGCAGCCCTTCTTTGGGCGAAACACGGCCTATGTCGGGCAATTGTCTCATATACGGTATCTTCAATAAAATATTTTTGATGTTATATTGATCTGCTTGCTCATTCTCTATTCCATTCCCTTGAAATTTGGCCGTCCTTGTGGGGGGGGGGGCAGTTGAGGGTGTCCAAAATGTTTGAAAGAAGGACGTCCATGACTTCGTTATGCCTCCGCTGACACACACATACCTTCCCCCCAGAGACCTGCATACTGCCCCCCCCCCCCCCCACAGGGACGGCCAAATTTCAAGGGAGTGGAGTGGAGGAGTGGCCTAGTGGTTAGAGCACTGATCTTGCAATCCAGAGGTGGCCAGTTCAAATCCCACTGCTGCTACTTGTGATCCAAAATCCAAACAAATAAAGGGGATATCAGAGACATAGCAAAGGCATGGACATCCTTCTAAGCCAACACCAACAGAGGGTGATCTCTCCACAGGAGAAGCAAAAGCCAACACGCACACACACAGTGGATCCAAAAAGGTCCTCTCACAGATGGTGTTTTCCTAAATAAAGGGGTCAGTCCTATTAATTTGAAATAAAGACCTTGTTTAGGAAAACACCATCTGTGAGAGGACTTTTTTGGATCCACTGTGTGTGTGCGTGTATGGACATCCTTCTCACAGAAACATCCACATTTTGGACGTCCTCAACTGCCATCGCACAGACGGAAGCATAGCAAAGGACATCCTTCACCCATACTCTAAAAAAAAAGAAAAAAAGACAAAAGTTTTTCAAGTTTTTTTTTCCAGGGTGGGAGGTGGGGCAGTCAGGGGAGGTCATCCCCGATTCCCTCCGGTGGTCATCTGGTCATTTAGGGCACATTTTTGTGGCTTGGTCATAAAAAAAAAAAAGGACCAAGTAAAGTCGGCCAAGTGTTCGTCAGGGGTGCCCTTGTTTTTTCCATTATTGCCCATCTGTTAGGCACGCCCCTGTCCCGCCTTTGCTATGCCTCTGACCGCCCCCCCCCCCCCCCCCCCCCCCGGGAACTTTGGTCATCCCCGCGACGGGAAGCAGTTGGGGACTCCCAAAATTGGCTTTCGATTATGCCGATTTGGGCGACCCTGAGAGAAGGACGCTGTCGAAAGATGGGTGCCCTTCTCTTTCGAAAATAAGCCTGAAAGTATTGGCACTGGGGGCTCTTTTCTTATTGAAATTTCCCTGCAAATGTATGGTTAGATATAAGAATGAGAACTGTATTTTATTTTAAATTCTTCTCAGTTGATGATGTTTCTAACAAAACAGTGGACCAGGGTCAAGATGCTGTCCCTACCTCTTCGGAGGGCCCGGGTGTTCAAACCTGAACATCTTTAATTGTTTTGCTTATCTGCACTCTAGGGTATTACTGCTTATTAAACCTTAGTGTTTATTTCTATTATATGGTTTGATCTTTTGCCTTTCTCAAATAATTGTGGACTTAGGCATACTCAGAAAGTTACATTTACAGTGTAGAATAGCCTAGTGGTTGCAGAAGTGGGCTGACAACCAGAGAAGATCAGTTCAAATCCCACAGTTGCTCCTTGTGATCATTTGCAAGTCACTTAACCCTCCAATGCCTCAGGTACAAACTTAGGGGTACTTTTACTAGGCGGCAGTAAGCACTAATATGTGCTTCCCGTACGCCAAAATACACTACCACGGGGCACGCTCAAGCATTCTGCAGTAGTTAAGAACATAAGAATAGCAATACTAGGTCAGACCAATGGTCCATCAAACAGTGGCCAATCCAGGTCACCATTACCTGGCAGAACCCCAAATAATATTTACAAACAAGGGAAAAACCATAAACATACTCCACAAAAGTAAGCAGAATAAGGAGTAATGATAACCCAAAAAAGTAGCAACATTCCATGATACCAATCCCAGGGTAACCATTGACTTCCCCACATCTATTTCAATAACAGATTATGGACTTGTCCTCCAGGAACTTGTCCAAACCCATTTTTAAATCCAGATATGTTAACCGCTGTTACTGCATCCTCTGGCAATGAGTTCCAGAGCTTAACTATTCACTGCGTGAAAAAATATTTCCTCCTATTTGTTTTAAAAATATTTTCATATTTCACCTGGACTGATTGGCATGCAGTACGTGTTCCAGATTCACTGAGATTTCTTTCAGTTCTTCCTCATCGTTACCCTTGAAAAACATTTCTGATACAGGTATATCTCTTACGTTTTCTTCCGTAAAGACCAAAACAAATAATTCATTCAGTCTCTCCGCTATGGTACTGCCCTCCAAGAGTGTCCCTTTTGCTCCTTCATAATCTAACAGTCCCACGGATTTCCTCATAGGCTTTCTGCTTCTAATGCACCTGAAAAAGTTGTTCCTGTGAGATTTTGCCTCTGAGGCAAGTTTAGTTTCTCTTCATATTCTGTTATAGCCTTCTTTATCAATGCTTTGCATCTAAATTTCCAGTGCATACACTGCTTCTTATTTTTTTTAATTTGGGTCCTTATTCCATTCTTTGAAGGGTATTCTTTTGGCTCTAATATCCCCTTTCACTTCATCTTTTAACCAAGCTGGCTGTCGTTTGCTCTTCTTTCCACCTTTGTAAATACGTGGAATACATCTGGCCTGGGCTTCCAAGATGGTATTTTTTAAATGTCCATGCCTGATTTAAAGTCCTAACCTTTGCAGCTGATCCGTTTAGCTTTTTTTTAAACAATTTTCCTCATTTTATCATAGTTGCCCTTTCGAAAATTAAATGCTGCTACAGTAGCTTTCCTTTGTGACTTCGCTCCACATATTAGCTCAAATTTGATCATGTTCTGATCACTTTTTCCCAGCGGACCCAACACTGTTACCTCTCATACTATTCCATGCATTCCATTAAGGACTACATCTAAAATAGCTGCCCCTCTTGTCGGACTAGTTGCACCAAAAAGTAGTCATTTATTATGTCAAGGAATTTTATCTCCCTAGCGCTCCCTGATGTAGTCAATATTGGGGTACCTGAAATCAAAATATTACTCCAAACAGCTCTCTTCCACTAAAGGGTTACATATGACTGGCTTCCCTTTAGTCAAAGAGAGCCGTATGGTGTAATATTTGAGTTATTTCTGCTCTAGCCTTGAGGATATTGCTTGGTAATTGAAATCACCCATTATTATAATGTTGCCCAAATTGCCAGCTTTTCTTTCTGTATGCATTTCTTTATCTGTCTGTTCATTCTGTCCTGGCAGATGGTAGTACAGCCCTACCAGTATACTCCTTCCCTTCACACATGTAATTTCTACCCATAAGGATTCCACACTGCTATCTATTTCATGTAGAATGTCTATTTTGTTGGACTTAATTCCCTTCAGTTTTATCCACTCTATCATTGCAATATAATTTGTACCCTGAATATAGTATCCCATTGATTGTCCTCCTTCCACCAGGTCTCTGAGATGCCTATTATATTTACTTCATTTAGTGCTATATACTTTAATTCACCTAATCTTATTTTTTAGGTGTCTAGCATTTGTATACAGACACTTCAAATTGTGGTTTTTCCTTGCATCTACAAGCTGCTTAGATGTTGATGGGAATAATTTGCATCCTTTATTCTGCTCTCCCTTTAAACACTCCTGGCTTTCTTTCATCACTGTTGAAACCTCAAGGATACTCCTCACAGAACCATGCACTCCTGACCGACTGTTGGCTTCTCCCCCTCCCTCCCCCCCCCCCCCCCCCATTTTAGTTTAAAAGCTGCTCTATCTCCTTTTTAAATGTTAGTGCCAGCAGCCTGGATCCATCCCGGTTAAGGTAAAGACCATCCTTTCGGAATAGGCTCTCCCTTTCCCAGAATGTCTCCCAGTTCCTAACAAATCTAAATCCCTCATCCATGCGCTGTATCAACCACGCATTGGAGACTTTGAAGCTCTGCCTACTTCTTGGGTCCTGCTCACACTTCCTCTGTTCTAAAAAATACTGGAGACATGTTTGGGGGATGAAGAGTAAGCGTGCGTACTGCTAATCAGCTAGCGCAGCTACATTGCCGCTGCCAATCGATTAGCGCATGGTTGGCACGTGAGCCCTTTCTGCCTACTAAATAGGTCTCGGTAAGGGCTCATGTGCTAATGGCCACGCGATAATTTGGAAATCAGCGCTTGGCTATTAAGAGGGAAAGTGGAAATGAGGCCATTTTACAGCCACACAATAAGTGTCCTCAGCGTGCAGTCATAGCGCAGGCCACCTTTAACTGCAGCTTAGTAAAAGGGTCCCTTAAACTGTAAACCCTGTTTGGATAGGAAAGTACCTAGTGTACCTGAAAGTAACTCACCTTGAGCTACTACTGAAAAAGGTGTGAAATAAATCCATACAAATAGTGTAAGTTGTCATTTTTCAACTTGTAAACGCATGTTTTCAGGGCCAGCGCAGCAGCACGGTAAGCGTGGCAGGGGGGGCACTGACCTTTGCAGGGCACCAGAGCTGCTACAAGCTGAGCATTGCCTTACCTGTTGCACCAGCCCATGCTGATCTCCCTTCATGTTGCTGCAGCTGCCTGCCACTGCCAGAACTGGTACCGCCACTCGAGCTCTGGGTCCGCTGGCAGCAGCAATCAAAACACTTCATGCCCTGTGCTCTCATCTCCTGAAGGCCCTCTCTGGACCCATCTCCACGGATACAAACTTCCTGTTGTGAGAGGGTGGGACGGCTTTCAGGAGATGAGAGCACAGGGCGTGAAGTGTTTTGATTGCTGTTGCTAGCGGACTCGGAGCTCAAATAGATGCTCAGGTTCTGGCAGTGGCAGGCAGCATCAGCAATTTCAGGTACAATGCAAAGGGACACAGGGCTGGGGGGAGGAGGAGGAAAGACTCTGCCCCCGTAAGGGGGGGGGGAAGGGGAAAGAAATGTTGGACCTTGAGTGGGGGGGTAGAGAAGGACCTGGGATGGGGGATGCCAATGCATAATTGGGGAGTAAGGAAAGAGAGAGAAGCAAGCTAGACATGAGGAGGGACACAGACACAAATAATAAAGAGTTGCTAGACAGGCAGGGAACATAGGAATAGGGATATAGAGGGGCAATGCTGGCCAGAGGGGGAACGATAGGGACACAGATGGACATTGTTGGATGGAGAAGAAGGGAGGAGAAGAGGATGGGGGAAATGCTGCACATGGATGAAGGAGAGGAAATGCTACAGAGGTGAAGAGAAAGAAAGAGAGGGGGAAATACTGTGCATGAAAGGAAGGGTATTGAAGAGGGGGGAAATGATATACCATATTTTTCGGACTATAAGACGCACCTAGGTTTTAGAGGAGGGAAATAGGAAAAAAACATTTTCCTTTTTCCCTCCTCTAAAACCTAGGTGCTCCGGTGCGTCTTGTCCGAATCCCTCCCTCCGAGTTCGGGATCGCCCTCCCCCCGGCCCTGTCAGCATTTCTCCCTACTCACGTCACGCGATCTTCCCTGGTGGTCTAGTGACGTCGGGGCAGGAAAGAGCCCCCTCTTTCCTGCCCAGTGCGCTGCTCTCCATCCTCCTGTATGCATTGCTGCCTGACGGTCTCGGCGAGATTCAAAATGGCCGCCGAGAATTGAAGTCTCGGCGGCCATTTTGAATCTCGCCGAGACCGTCAGGCAGCATACAGGAGGATGGAGAGCAGCGCGCTGGGCAGCAAAGAGGGGCTCTTTCCTGCCCCGACGTCACTAGACCACCAGGGAAGATTGCGTGAGTGGTGACAGGGCCGGGGGGGAGGGCGATCCGGAACTCGGAGGGAGGGAGGGAGGGAGGGAAATCTCTACCTTCGGACTATAAGACGCACCCTCCATTTTCCTCCCAAATTTGGGGGAAAAAAAGTGCGTCTTATAGTCCGAAAAATATGGTACATGGAAGGGAGAGAGGAGAAAGAAAGAGAGAGGGAGGAGATGCACACTGATAGAGGGGATGGAGGGGATAAGAAAAGATGACCTTCCTTCTCAAAACTTTAGTTTTCCAACATGAAAGATCAGTGCCAGAGATGAATGTGAACTGAAGAAGAAAGGAGGAGAAAAAAGAAATAGCAAATGGACAGGAGGCTTTGGAATGAGTTAAGAGCACAGGCAGAGAGGAGAACCAGAGACCAGGAAGAAGATGAGTAGAAAAATAAATCACCAAAGGCAAAAAAATAATTTTATTTTCATATTTCAGTTTTGAGAATTTACATCTGCTGTCTTTATATTTTGCACTATACAGGAGGAAATGCATTTCTTTCTATTTCTTTAGTGTTATGCTGCATGCAGAGTCTGGGACTTAGGTATTCAGTTTAATTTTTGTCTGCATCAGTACTTTTACTTTGTGGTCCCTTATCCTGTATTTGAAGAGACTATTTGTGTTCTATATGCATGACCAAGGCCAGGTGTTCTGGTGGACATGAATGTCAGCATGCATTGGTTGGGATTGAGGGGCATAATCGAAAGGGGCGCCCATCTATAAGGGTGTCCATCACCGTGGACGGCCCCGGGAAGGGGCGGAGCCAACCGTATTATCGAACAAGATGGGCATCTATCTTTTGTTTCGATAATACTGAGCGGGGCTGGCCAAATCTCAACATTTAGGTCAACCTTAGAGATGGTCGACCTAAATGTTGAGATCGCCACACTTAGAGATGGCTGCCCTTGGTTTTCGCCGATAATGGAAACCGAGGCCGGCCATCTCAAAACCGTCCAAATCCAAGCCATTTGGTTATGGGAGGAGCCAGCATTTGTAGTGCACTGGTCCCCCTCACATGCCAGGACACCAACCAGGCACCCTAGGGGGCACTGAAGTGGATGTCATTAATGGCTCCCAGGTACATAGCTCCCTTCCCTTGGGTGCTGAGCCCCCCAAAACCCACTCCCCATAACTGTACACCACTACCATAGCCCTGGGTGAAGGGGGGGCACCGAAGGCAAAAGTAGAGACTAATAGACGATTCACCACTGGAGACGTGAGTCCAACAGAGCTCTGATAGTTTGTATCCAGCATATTCTGTTTGGTGCTACGTGATCAGTGAGTTGACAACACATATACAAGTAGGACTCTTCGTTTTGCATTCATTACTTGGTGTATTTATTGACCCCTGATGCAGACGCTTTTTAGCGTCGAAACACGGCCTGTGTCAGGTCGTTATCTCTGATATAATGAAGACTATTGGACTCACGTCTCCAGTGGTGAATCGTCTATTAGTCTCTACTTTTGCCTTCTGTGATTCGTCATCGTAGAGAACTTTTCCTGTTCTATATTTTGAAGGGGGGCACCTACATGTGGGTACAGTGGGTTTTGGAGGGCTCACATTTACCACCACAAGTGTAACAGGTAGGGGGGGATGGGCCTGGGTCCACCTACCTGAAGTGCACTGCACCCACTAAAACTGTTCCAGGGACCTGCATACTGCTGTCATGGATCTGGGTATGACATTTCAGGCTGGCACAGAGGCTGGCAAAAAAAATGTTTTTAAATTTTTTTTTAGGGTGGGAGGGGGTTGGTGACCACTGGGGGAGTATGGGGAGGTCATCTGGTTCGGACACCTTTTTGAGGCTTGGTCCTGAAAATAAATGGACCAAGTAAAGTCGGCCAAATGCTCGTCAGGGCCGCCCTTCTTTTTTCCATTATCGGCCGAGGGCGCCCATGTGTTAACCATGCCCCGTCCTTCGCTATGCCTCCGACACGCCCCCTTAAACTTTCGCCGCTCCTACAACGGACTGCAGTTGAGGGCGGCCAAAATCAGCTTTCGATTATACCGATTTGGCCGCCATTAGGAGAAGGGCGCCCATCTCCCGATTTGTGTCGGAAGATGGGCACCCTTCTCTTTCGAAAATAAGCAGGATTGTGACCCAGTATAGGAAGATATTTGTTGGCTCTCCTTCAGTCTTTTTGGACCCAAAGCAGTCTTGACTTAAAAATTAATGAAGACGACTGATCTAGTGGGATGTAGAATTAGCCTGTGTGTGTTGCAGGGAGGTGGTGAAGTATGGAAGTGTCCGAGAATCGTGATGTATGGGAGTAAGAGTGGCATTAGTGGGGAGAAGTTGGTATGTATGGGTATATATGTGGATATATGTGAAGTGTGGGCATGGAAAGCATGTAGACGGAGATGTTTTTGTGTGAGGTGCATGAAGTGACGAGTATCATGCTAAGACTATTACTGATACTTGAGAATGATATATGTGCCCAGTGAGACATCAGTGAATTAATTGCTAATTTCGTAAGCAAGAAAGCGCAAAAAGCTGAGTTGGCTGTAACCTTTTAAAAACCCTTTAATTCAATAGTAGCGTCATGTGAATAAACAGAGTTGGTATAGGAGTTTTGGGAAAAGGGAGTGTGTTTGACCTGCTATTAATATTAATATGTCCGTCTTTCATCTACGCGTACGCAAATATTTAGTGTTATGGGTCCACAGCTCTAGATCGCTACTCCCATAGCATTTTGGTTAGAAACTTCTTTGCCTGCTTTTAAGGCTCAACTTAAGACCTATGTGCTTGTTGCTGCCTTCAGCCTTAGCCACACTTCACAGGCTGCTGATTCCCTGGTTACCACCAGATGATTTTATTTTCTGCTACCCCTTAGAAGTCCTCCTCTTTTTCCTTCCTGCTTTGTACCTATCTCTCTCCTATTTTACATGGAGTTCTTTTCTGCTTTTATTATTCCTTGTAGATTTGTAATGTAACCTCTAGTGAACAATACATGTGAATGCAGGCAGTAACACGCAGGGGCGTATCTGCATGGGGCCTAAGGGGCCTGGGCCCCCCGCAGATTTTGCCCTGGACCCCCCTACCGCCATCAACCCTCCCCCGCTGCCGTTGCTTACTTTTGCTGGCGGGGGACCCCAACCCCAGCCAGCCGAGGTCCGCTTCCACCTGCCGCTGCCTTAAAAACTACTTCTTCAGCTGGCGGGGGACCACAAACCCCCGCCAGCCGCCCCGAGGTGTTTAAAATTCATCTTCGGCCGCCGTGGCCATGCTGCTGTTGATAGGTGCTGTTGAATCCACTTCGGAGTCTGACGTCGCAGCACGTACAACGACGTCAGACTCCGAAGTGGATTCAACAGCGCCTATCAACAGCAGCACGGCCACGGCGGCCGAAGATGAATTTTAAACACCTCGGGGCGGCTGGCGGGGGTTTGGGGTCCACCGCCGGCTGAAAAAGTAGTTTTTAAGGCAGCGGCAGGTGGAAGCGGACCTCGGCTGGCGGGGGTTGGGGCCCCCCGCCAGCAAAGATAAGCAACAGCAGCGGGGGAGGGTTGGTGGCGGGAGGGGGGAGGAGAGAGAGTCATTGGTGGCGGTGGGGGCTCTGACAATGGCGGGGGGGGTCGGTGGCGGCGGGGTGGGGGCTAAAATGTGCCCCTCCCTCTGGCTCTGGCCCCCCTACCACCGGAGTCCAGATACGCCCCTGGTAACACGATAGCATCCTTTGATAAATCATGCTCTATCCTTTGTAGTTCTCCATCGGAATCGGTATTCAAAAGCAAATTCTAGCTCACTGACCTTCCGTGGTTCAGCAGAGAAGTGGGGGAACACAGGTTTGTTTTCACGGACCCCGGGGAACGTAAAACCAAGCACTCAGGAATGCAGATGGCTCTGCTACGGATGCTTACGTAGATCAAGCTAATTGCAGAACGCTGCTAAATGAGCACGGTGGGAATATTTGCTGTACGAGGCGAAAAGGTGATCTTTTCAAGCTGCCTGAAGCAACGGACATTTCAGGCTGAGTACAGCTTACTTAAAGGTCCCTAGAATGCCAAAGGAATAAAAAAAAAAAGTGTTGAAGGGGGTAATGGAGGACCCAGGGAGTACTAGCACATAAACAACAGGCTGTCTGACCACTGTCTTGTTAGGCCATCCACTATCACCTTGATTAAACTGAAGCAGAAGATGAATGCTTCTGTTTGTGTGCTGCCAGATGCAGTGGAGAGAGGCAATCGTTGAAAAATCGGATTGTCAAGATGTTCTAGCTATTCCCATGGCTGCCAGTTGCCTAGTTTGCTGACAAGCATCTGTTTTAGGGCTTTAGGTGTCTAAAGTGCCTGGGACGTGCAGGTCCCGAAGGAAGATGTCTGCAAGCTGTCTAAGTTTTCCTTGAAAGAAGATGAGGACATATTAGTCATTGATTCCCTCTTTATACTGATGATCTTCCCTTTACTTGGACTGAGCAAAGAAGTTCCAGAGGCAGGGCTGGGGAGGGGCTTGCATTTATGCACATAATTTTGAAAATACATGCATATGCAAATATATTAACAAAAAAAACCATGGGTGTATGATAAAGAGCAGGTGTAAACATCAGCACACAAACTCCCTAAGGTCATTTTCAAAATCCATGTATTCACATTCTTTCATTTTGAAAATTCATTGACGTTTGCACGGGGGAAATGTGCATATTAATATGCAAACAAACCTCTTCCAGAGACAGGGGTGGTAGAGCTAGAGAATATGAATTGAGGTAACAGGGACGTAGACTTGGGAGTAACTTCAGGAAATACATTTTCTCAGAGAGGGTAAAAACATAACATAAGCATTGCCATATTGAGACAGACTGAAGGTCCATGAAGACCAGTATTCTGCATCCAACGGTGGCCAAGCCAGGTCACAAGTACTTGGCACGATCCCAAAACAGTACAATACATTTTAAGCTGTTTATCCTAGAAATAAGCAGTGCATTTTCCCAAGTCCATCTTAATAATGGCTTAAGGACTTTTCTTCTAGTAAGATAGCCAAACCTTTTTTAAACCCCGCTAAGCTAACTGCTTTTACCAAATTCTCTGGCAACAAATTCCAGCGTTTAATTACACTCTGAGTGAAGAAATATTTTCTCTGATTTGTTTTAAATTTACTACTTTGTAGCTTCATTGCGTGCCCCCTAGTCCTAGTATTTTTGGAAAGAGTAAACAAGCGATTCACGTCTACCATTCCACTCATTATTCTATAGACCTCTAGCATATCTCCCCTTCAGATGCCTTTTCTCCAAGCTGAAGAGCCCTTGCCGCTTCAGCCTTTCCTCACAGTGACGTCGTCCCATCCCCTTTATCATTTTCGTCACCCTTCTCAGTACCTTTTCTAATTCCACTATATCTTTTCTGAGATGCAGTGACCAGAATTGCACACATTATTCAAGATGTGGTCGCACAATGGAGCGATATTGCCTGAAGAATGCCCTTCCAGGAGAGGTGGTAGAGTTCTATAGTCTATGTCCCTCATATGGCAAAAAAATGGAGAAGATTCGTCAATTCCAGTATGAGGGAACTAAGGCCGATGCTAGATAGATGTCTAGGGTCTGTGTCTAGCAAATGGCAAAAGACAGGTGAAGCTTAAGCAACTCCACTGTTGAAGGTCACATTTATTGTCAAGTGCTGTGAGTGAGGGTGCTGTGCAGCTCAGGGGGACTGGAAGATATCTTGACTGGTAAGTTGAACACTGTCAGCAATACTTGGGGATGATATATGGGTATAACCAAGACTCCATCATGTTTGGCTGACTATATGGTTGGCATGGCAGAGACTTGACAACCATTGTTTACGCGTAGCTGGAGCCTGAACAGAGTGGCGGGTGGAGCTCTGGCCACTCTGTTGGGCAGTCTGAATGGACTGTGTAGGTCTTTAACTGCCGTCATTTACTGTGTTACATTTTATGCATGCTCAGAGTCATAAATCCCCAGATTCTATAAAGGGCACTCAGATTTCCGATGCTCAGATTTGAGCATCGGAATCACGAGATGTGCATGCAACTCAACTGGGCAACAAGCCAATTAACAGCAATAATTTGGCACTAACAATCATTTATTGATGTTAATTGGCACCAATTGGAAATTGCATGCCCATCTTGCTAGGCGCTATTCTATAAAACTGCACACCAGGGGCGTAGCTACGTCGGGCCATGGGCCTCCACAGATTAAGCCCTGGCCCCCTCTACATTTGACCCCCCCCCCCCCCCCAGTCACCACCGCCGCCGCCCACCCCCGCATCAGGTACCTTGTTTGCTGGTGGGGGTCCCCAACCCCCGCCAGCCGAAGAGTCTTCTTCAGCGCAGGTCGACTCCGGCGCCTTCGCTGTGTGATAATCTGTTTCTGACGCCTTACGTCCTGCACGGGGCTACATACAGGACGTGCACGGTGCAGGACGTCAGGAGTTCGAAACAGATCATCACACAGCGAAGGCGCCAGAGTCGACCAGCGTTGAAGAAGACTCTTCGGCTGGCAGGGGTTGGGGCCCCCCGCCAGCAAACAAGGTACCTGGCGGCGACGGGGGAGGGTTTTTGCGGTGGCGTGGCGGGTTTTACCGTTGTGGCTGCGGGGGGGGGGGGGGGGGTCCAAAGTGGCAGGAGGGGGGGAGGGTGGCGGGGGGGGGGGAGGCAGTGGGGGAAGCGGCTAAACAGTGCCCCCACACCTCGGGCTCCCCCTCCCGCCGAGGTCTGGCTACACCCCTGCTGCACACCAAATCCCATAGTGCACAATCCAAAAGGAGGATTGGCGATGGTAGGGGCATGGGCAGATCAGGGGCATTCCAGAAATTTGCATGCAGTGTTAAAGACTACCAAGAATTCGCACTCAAATTGGGTGCCAGGAATTACACCTGGTTTCAGCCAGATGTTAAGTCCTGGTGCCAGAATTTTGGCAGAGGAATCAGTACTATGCAGTACTTATAAAAGGCGCTCAACCTGGAGTGCACTTTATAGAATAGTGCTGGACGCTGATTTTTTTCCAGCACCCATATTTGGGTGCCATTTGCTGATTCTGGTCCAAAGTGACCTGAACAAGGTCATTTTTGTAACAGTGCTCCAGGCTGTGAAGGCACATAAATGGTAGGGCCAGCGAAACACAGTAAGCAAGGAAGCAAAACTTTGGGGGCACCAGGAATGGCACTCGCTGGGTCGGCACATACTCCCCTTCTCTGTACCCACATCCAGGATCTCCCTCACCTGCCCGGTCTAACTTAAAAATGTTTTTTTTTGTAAACAGGGTTTCTGGCGCAAGAGCAAATCAAACATGCTTCCTTCTGCCTCCTTTGCCCTCTCTCTCTGCTGCTGCTGTGATCCGCCCAGGTGGAAACAGGAAATTGCATCAGAGGTGGGGCAGACCGCAGCAGAGGGAGAGTGCCGAGAAGGCTGAAGGCAGCATGACTGAATCATTCCCGTGACAGAAACCGTCTGCTTCGAAAAAAAAACATTTTTAAGTTAGACCGGGCAGGTGAGGGAGACATTGGACAGACGGGGAGGGTAAGGGTTCAAAGAGAGGAGATGCCGGGTGGTGAGGGGAGGTGAAGTGGAAGAAATAAGCTTGGAAAATGGGGGTGGGTAGGAGAATGAGGGAGAGAGAAAGGAGATATTGGAACGGGGAGGTGGTGCCAACTGATAGTTTCCAGGGGGACGACAGAGTCCCTAGCACCGGCCCTGTTAAATGCAGCCTAAGTGCCGAAATAACTCTATAAGATGGCTTCCCCGCAAAGTCACACCTGCTCTGAGGCAGATGTAAGTTTTCTTCCTGAATCTGCCCAGATATGCGGGGGTGATTTTATAAAACAAGGCACCTGTGGGGGGGATTCAAAATGGCCGCCGACTAGCTCGGATGCTCAGCAAGCTCTCTGGGAAGAAGAGATGCCGAAGAGAAGGGGCCGCCTGTCCTCCTCTGCCGCCCCGCCACGGCAGAATCCTCCTTTAACACAACCAACAATGACAAATTACCTCCAAAGAGCGCAGATGCCGATAACACCGGGAGCAGACCTGCTAGGTCAACCGGGTGGAGATAGCTCCAACCCAGAGGTCACCGAAGTGTTACCATCTCCACCCGGTTGACCTAGCAGGTCTGCTCCCGGTGTTATCGGCATCTGCGCTCTTTGGAGGTAATTTGTAATTGTTGGTTGTGTTAAAGGAGGATTCTGCCGTGGCGGGGAGGCAGAGGAGGACAGGCGGCCCCTTCTCTTCGGCATCTCTTCTTCCCAGAGAGCTTGCTGAGCATCCGAGCTAGTCGGCGGCCATTTTGAATCCCCCCCCACAGGTGCGATAGCTCCAACCCAGAGGTCACCGAAGTGTTACCATCGCTCAGCCCCGATGTCAGAGCGCCTCCCCCGCAACCCTCAGGAACCAGCACGCCGACGCCGGTTTTCCACTGCGACGCCACCGAAGAGTGAAGCAATCCAACGGATCGAGGAAGGGAGAACATCTCGCGGAGCATGCAGGCCTTTTTGGAGAACAAGGCCACCCGAGTGGGAGAGAAACAACGGCTGGCAGCCAGGAACAGACGCAAGTGAGTGGAGAAA
Source organism: Microcaecilia unicolor (assembly GCF_901765095.1). Taxonomy (NCBI): domain Eukaryota; kingdom Metazoa; phylum Chordata; class Amphibia; order Gymnophiona; family Siphonopidae; genus Microcaecilia; species Microcaecilia unicolor. Next base: position 5,406 of record NW_021963186.1, on the reverse strand, counting down.
AGAAAATACAACAATCCGCTGTTGTTGCAAAAGAGGTACAATTCCTTTGATACAAAAACCAACTGAAATTACGCTAGAGACTCTATGGACATTGATCGTGGACTTGGGAAAATCCCTAAGCCCACAAATAAAACAACTATCCCAAGATATTACTATTCTTGACCAAAACGTTCAAGATACTGAAGTCAGGGTAGAGACAGAATTGAACCGACAAGTAGAAATGGAGAAAGGACTGAAAGAAGTACAGTTACACCAAGAGACTATGATAAAAGACTTAATTACTTTGAGAAGACGAACTGAGTTTTGGAAAATGTAACTAAAAATAATAATATCTGATTTTTGAATTTTCCTAAGAAAATTGGGGGTTTTACCAAGAGAAATGCTCAGAAACTATATTAAAGAGATATTAAGTGTTTCAGAAGAAAATGGTCCCACCATTTACAGAGATATACTATTTGCCTCAAAAAAATCAAGTATTTCAAGAAAAAACCAGTTTTAGATATCGCGATGATATTAGAGTCCTCAGATTCTGAATTAGTAAGTGCTTCAACATTAATTGACACAGTAGCTTTATCACCAGATAAAAAACTGGTTTGATGAGGCTCTTCTTTCAAAATAGAGATAAGAGCTTTCTCAGTCTGAAGGTCCAACTCTTCCCTGACGTTATCAAAGAAACCCAAAAGCGTAGACAGAGATTTTTACTTATGAGACCTGGTGTAATTCAGTTAGGTGGAACCTTTTTCTTAAAGTACCCTTGCAAAATGCATAGTTAAATATCAGTTAAATAAGTATGTGTTCTATGAACCTTCACAACTTTCCTCTTTCCTCGCTGCAAAAGGGCAAGGAGTAGTTAGATCATAGCTCTAATCCTATATAATAATTCTCACCTCCAACGTTCTGTGCTTGGGACCGTGGCTCCCTGGAGGTGGTCTGCTAGGCAGACACGCACTGACGTCATGACAGCTGATTCCAAGGCAAGGGGAGAGTACCCTCCCCCCTGCCTCGGAATCATCTGTCACCCCCTGCGCTACAGCCCCCTCGACCACCCCCCCCCGCCGAAACCCCCCCCCCCCCCCGCCGAAAACCCCCCACCCCCGCCGTTGTGGACTACCTGTGCTGACAGCCGAAGAGCTGTTGTGCCCTTCGCGTTGCTTCCTCAATCATCTTCTCTGCAAGTTTCTCTGTGTGCGTCTGATGTCTAGGGGGGATCGAGGGGGCAGTAGCGCGGGGGGGGGGGGGGGGGGGAGAATTGCCTGCCTATGGCTCGGTTCCTTGCCTTCAGAACGGGCCTTTTTTTTTTTTACTAGTTATTAATAATGGGTATCTACTAAGAGCATCCGAAATAGTGTTGTTTCCTTATAATTTTCCTTAAGCATCGGAGTGTGGTAGCTGTGTTAGTCCACTCTTAAGGTTATCAATAGAAATGCTGGTGCCAGTAGGGTTCCCACACCTGTTGGTCAACATTTTACAGGACCAGGACACTGTACCAGTGACTTCACAGTGAGAATCCTGAAGGTAACTTTAAAACCATACAAGAACCTAAGACCTTTGAAGTCAGAATGATTGAATATTTTAACACCCAACAGAAAGGACTTAACAAGGATCTGGGGTTCCTAACCATTATAAACCATAAAGCTGTAGGTCTCTGTTGATCACCCCACCCCTCACCTATCCACACCCATCCTGTTAGAATATCAATGATATGCTTTGATGTCCCCATGCATACCTCCGACCCACCCCCATCCTCCCACCCTGTCAGACTGTCATAGTAATGCTTGAATGTTTTCACTTATATACACTGTCAGCTAGCACATTTGCTTATTTCCGATCTGAGGAAGAAGGGCAACCTTCGAAAGCTAATCAAGAAATGTATTAAGTTATGTCCAATAAAAAAGGTATCATCTTATTTTCTTTTCCATGTTTTATTTTTTTTGATTTCTATAGATTCTACATGGAATGTTGCTATTCCACTAGCAACATTCCATGTAGAAGTCGGCCCTTGTAGATCACCAATGTGGCCGCGCAGGCTTCTGCTTCTGTGAGTCTGACGTCCTGCACGTACGTGCAGGACGTCAGACTCACAGAAACAGAAGCCTGCGCAGCCTTCTACATGGAATGTTGCTAGTGGAATAGCAACATTCCATGTAGAATCTCCAATAGTAGCAACATTCCATGTAGAATCTCCAATAGTAGCAACATTCCATGTAGAATCTCCAATGGTATCTATTTTACTGTCATAGTAATGCTTGAATGTTTTCACTTATATACACTGTCAGCTAGCACATTTGCTTATTTCCGATCTGAGGAAGAAGGGCAACCTTCGAAAGCTAATCAAGAAATGTATTAAGTTATGTCCAATAAAAAAGGTCATCTTATTTTCTTTTCCATGTTTTATTTTGTTTGATTTCTATTGATATCCTTAAGCATCCAAACTGAATATTTTGAATCCCATAGTGTGGACCTTAGTAAACTTGCTGTACGTAATTGCTTATTAATTATTTCTTATTTGTAAAATTACACAGTAATGTTATCTTGACAAGTATGTATTTGCTTGTTTTATATATAAAATTGATAAATAATTTATAAAAATAAAAAATAAACAAGGCACCTGTTACAATACATAACACACCTATTTCTTCTTGTTTTACTTCTTTTTTGACGGTTTAGTGGGTGGGAGATTGGTTTTAACATTTTGAGGAGAATATTGGCTCCTGGGATGTACATATCTTTACTGATTAAAAGCTTATTTAGTTATTTTAAAAAATTTATAGTCTGCTTACACTAAGCCGATGACAATAAAAACAAACACATAACCTCCCTCCTCTTCTACTTAAATCTATCCACTTGTCTCCTGTTCACAGCTTAACATCCTTTACACAATAAGAAATGCTTGGACAAACATATGTGAGTCAAAATTCAGGAATGGCAAGGCCCCTTAAGTGTTGCAATCGGCACTGACCCCAGATATTCAATGTCAGGTCGTTTCTGGTGACCGGCACTGAATATCCAGGGGGCGGGGAGGTTGACCTGCTCACAGAGAGGGTAAGAGCATAACATAAGCATTGCCATATGAGACAGACCGAAGGTCCATCAAGCTCAGTATTCTGTTTCCAACAGTTGCCAATTCAGAAGGAGCAACCAAAACGATAAAAAGGAATGAACTCCTCTCGTATGAGGAAGGCTAATGAGGTTAGGGCTCTTCAGCTTGGAAAAGAGACGGAAGCGGGGAGATACGATTGAAGTCTACAAAACCCTGAGTGGACTACAAAATCCTGAGTAGAAGTAAATCGATTTTTTACTCGTTCCAGAAGTACAAAAACTAGAGGACACTTGAGGAAGTTACATGGAAATACTTTAAAACAAATAGGGGGAAATATTTTCACTCAACGAATATTAAGCTCTGGAGCTCTTTGCCGGAGGATGTGGTAACAGCAGTTAGCGTATCTGGGTTTAAGAAAGGTTTGGACAAATTTCTGGAGGAAAAGTCCATAGTCTGCTATTTAGGCAGACATGGGACAACCGTCTGCCCTGGATTTGTAGTATGGATTGTTGCCACAATTTGGGTTTCTGCCAGGTACTTGTGACCTGACTTGGCCACTGTTTGAAAAACAGGATAGTGGGCTAGACGGACCATTGGTCTGACCCAATATGGTTACTCTATATCAAAATTGTACGTGGATCCTGGTGCCAAACACTATGTATAAACGGTGCCCAACTCTGAGTGTCATTTATAGAATAGCGCTTAACACTAATTTTTTTGGCTCCCAAATTTGGCCATCATTTGAGTCCTTTGTCTCTAGTCAAGATTTTACTAAAATATTTTAAACAACTCATTCTGTTCTTTTCATAAAGCATATCACACACCAGGATCAGAATATGCTAGTGGTAAAGTGGTGTGTGGTTTTTTTTTTTTTTTTTTTTTTGGGGGGGGGGGGGGTTCTGATGACATCCATTCATTAAAAAGAAAAAGCCTAATAAAGAAGGCTAGTGAAATCCTGTCACTCAACCTCCCAGTTCCACTCAAGGCAATCTCTATTTAATAAAAGTTCATGTTGGCAATCTTAAAATTCATACCCGGGGAACATAACTACTTATGCAAGGCTTTGAGTGTCCCTGGTTAATTTAAGAAATTGCTTAAATTAAGAAGAGATAGAGCTTACCCCACAGTCAGTTCTTGACTCTTGGGCTCCGGCAGAAGAGTTGTGCAGACCTAGAAAAAGAAGAATAAAAGTATTTCTGATTTTGTCCTCCGTGATTTGGAAAAAAGAATCATCTTTAAACTGCCACAGTGCAATAGCTTCTCCTCTCCTCGTCTGGTACAAGCTCACTCTCTTTAAAACCACTTAGACCCCATCTCAGAAGCATCCCCACGACTAAATGGCGAATTCGAATGTTTGAAAAGGCCCAGAAATTTCAGAACAGGGGTCAGTCAGACATAGGGAAGCTGAGTACATCCTGGGGAAGTTGGGAGGGGGAGGGGACAGCAATACAGGCACATATGCCCTATTTCACATTGGGGATCCACGTTTGCATTGTAAAACCTAGATGTTGGAATTTACATCTGCTCCAAGGCATAGCTATGTGTCTGTGGGGCAGCTGTAAATCTCAAAGTTACCAGTCTCCACAATGCAGGTCCACCCCCCCCCCCCCCCCAAATTCATGTCCCTACCTGGATGTCAGCTTCCCAACCCTGATATCAAAAGCAGTACCCTTCCCAATATCTCAAGTAGGCCTCCAAAATCACCTGACCGTCCCCAACCAATATCACAAGCAAGTCCTCCTGACCCTCCCATGATGTCACTCGACCCCCTGGCACCACAACCAAGGCCTCCCCCCATGTCAGCAAAGATACCTCCACCCCTGGAGGCCCCATGTGTAGGCACGAGCCCTACATGTGGCAGCCTCCCCCAGACTTATTCCCCACTTCCCTAGCTCAAGGCCCTCAAAACTTGTCGGGCTGCAAAGCCCCTATACCCCAACCCAATCCCAGACTTACTGGGGTCTCTATTGTCTAGTGGAGCAGGAGCTATGTCCACTTTGTCCTGCCTCATAGCCACCAGCACTCAAAAATGGTCACTGTGACCTCTAACAGGCATATGGAAGTCTGACCCCTAACAATAATACCACAATATTACTGCTTGAGGTACCAGTGGCCACTTTTGAGACCTAGCTGCCACAAAGTGGGATCAAGTGGGCATCGCTGCTTCTCACTATTATTATTATTAGCATTTGTATAGCGCTACCAGACGCACGCAGCGCTGAACACCTGATACAAAGAGACAGTCCCTGCTCAAAAGAGCTTACAATCTAAATAATACAGACAGACAAGACAGTTACGGGTGAGGGAAGTAATGGGTGAGAAGGGAGGAAGGGACAAGGGGAGGGCAATTGTGGCTAGGAGCCAAA